>NC_135338.1:96065098-96268646 GCF_023851605.1 Tamandua tetradactyla
AATTTCAAAGTAGGGTTAATTTTACACCTTGCTATCAGACAAGAGGTCACAATGCTTATGTGGTTTTTTTTTCTGTTATATAATTTTTTTAACTTAAAAAATGATTGTCATTAAGAGACAAGAAAGAGTTGTTTTTAATTTACTCATCCATTCCAATTTTTTCATGTAGCTTTATTGATTTTTAGATTGAAATATTTCTTTTAATATTTCAAAAACAGAGTCCTTGTTTAGCGGCTTTCAAAGCTGGCATTAGATAATAACTTCTTTGCCAAGAAAGTGAGCTTTTTCCCCCCACTAACAAAAAAATCAATAATTCATTAGAGATGTCTTTAATAAAGATTAAATAAATGAGTAAATGTAACTTTCACCTGACTGTGAAATTTGTACTTGCAATAGTAAAATGGAATGGTCAGGTTTGAAGGACGGGCGATCAAATAGAGCAAACAGCATCATTCTCCAGCACGGGGCTGGGCCCCACTGGTCAGGAGGGGCACATGTGCTCTCACTTGCCTCCCCCAGAGGTGGAGAGGGCAGCCCGAGGCTGCTGCAGGGTGGGGAGGCATGCGTACAGTAGGAGGGAACTGGCTGACATTGATCAAGGAGGCACACCGAAGCAGGAGCAACAGCCCAAGACCATGAGGCAGTGGCTGGAGAAGATGGTGCTTCCTGACCCTTACCTCCCCACAGGCCCATCCTTCTCATTTCCTGCTTCTTCACCTGGTGCCCCGTAGCTTGGTGAGCCCAGGTCAGAGGGGCTGGGATGGTTCCCGGGCTTCAGGAGGACAAGTGGTCATAGCTCCTCCCAATATAAAGACTACATTTCCCATCACCTCTTCAGCTAGGTATGGCCATGTGACTGCTTCTGGCCAATGGGATGCAAGCAGAAGTGCTGGTTAATACTTCCAGCAAGTCTCGGTAAAAAGGATGGGGTAGGGCTATCTCCTGTCTTTTCTTCCTCTTGCCCCTGAAATGCTAACGCAATGGCTGGAGCTTTGGCCCTGCAAAGCCACATGCTAATGATGCTGGAGCAGTAAAGCAGGAAGAGGCTGGTGACCGTGGAACCAAAACATAAACTTCTGACTATCTCCAGACTTCTTTTTCACAAGTGAGAAATTAATATCTATGTTATACCCTTGTGATTTGGGGTTTTCCTGCTACTCAAACGAATTCTAAAGGATATCTATTATGATCACTATTATTTGTGTCAGGAAGGTGAGTGAACCCCTTTCCGTGGGCTCCCTGGGGTCAGCCCTCAGCATCCCTCTGCAGCACGTCCACTTCTGCCAACCTCACCTGTACCAAAGCCCCCAGGCCCCCTGTTTTCTCTAATTCCAGGCATTTAGAACTTCTTGTTTTCTCCATATGAAGGTGGTATTTGGAGAATAAGTCACCTTCTCACCCCCATCATTCACGCACACACACCCCACACACACCACACACACGCGCGCACACACACACATTCTTCCAGTGCAAATGGAGGACAAGGTCAAATCCCTTAGACCAGTGTTCAGAGCTGGGTTCCATCACTCACGAGCTGTGGGCAGTGGGGCCAATCACTGAATGCAGTTTCTCTACCAAGCTGGAATCCTAACAGTACTGTGAGACCCAACTGATGGGCCTAGAAGAGGGCCCGGTCTGCACAGGTGCACCGAGTTGGCCCCCTGTAACTATAGTGACACTACTGATGATGACAACACAAGGTCAGGGCCGCCAGCCCAGCCTCGGCTCCTGCCTCCCCACCACACACACTAGGCCCAGTCACCAGCCTGGAACAGATGTTTGGTAACAGCTTTTTAGAATCAAGGGGCTATGAAAAATGATATGGCTTTTTTGTACAGGGATGACTCAAGCTCCATGAGCATATCTTCTCGACCCATTACAGAGAGAAGGGAGAGATTAACTGAGCTTCTCACTGCTGATAAGTAACCAACCTGCCTCTAAAGCCTGGTCTTCTCAGAGCTGTTCTCCTGTGCTCACCGGCTCATCACTGGGACCATTCCATTACCAGGGTGGAAAATCAGGACAATCCTAGCTCCTGGCACTCTAGCAGGAAACTGCTCCCGAGTCTTGTTCCCAGTTTAGAGGACTTTCAGATTAAAGTCGAAGGTAAGCAGGGTGGAGCCTTTGGAAACACATATGGTCCCTGTCCTCAAATCAGATGGCTTGAGGCTCTGCCCGGTGACCAGATGGCAGCTTAGAGCTGCCCATTCTCTGGGACACCTCCTGCCTGGAGGGGGGTGAAGGTGGGGGTGTTCCAGACGGCCAGGACTGGGCAGATACCCCAGAATATGCCTGCAGCAGAACCTACGCCCCTACAAGATACCATCTGGATGCTTGTCCCCTTGATTTTTATTCTCATGAATCCTCTGGGGACAAGTCCAGCTAGAGACTTGACTAGCCAAATCCCTATTGGAAAAGTTCTTCTTGAAGAGAACTTTTCCTCTTCTTTACAGAAACCTTTCACAGCTACAAACAAGGCAGGAATTTTAACCCAACAGCTTCTATGTGCCAAGTGCCCCCATTGCATCCTCTCTAAAATTCTCTAATAAAGCAGTATTAAGACTTCTTGAGTTTTTCCAGCGTGCCCCCTGCTGATCATCTTGTACAACTATGAATCAACAGCCATAATTCTTGTCAAGGGGGTTAGACCTTGATTCAGAGACAGTAACTTTGCCCAAATGGCCTACTGCCAGTGCCAGGGCTGGAAGAGCACACCTGGGCTTTACTGTATGTAAGATAATGCCATCGCAGCTCAATCAGGTACAGAAGGAAAAACTCTCCATAGAAAAGAAATCACCATCGGGGCTCTGTCTCCCCATTGGAGAACCTCAGCTTGGCTTTTTGCCATAGATGATTCTGACATCAAACCCCTTGGACATAAAGGCTTTGCTATCCCTTGCTTCACAGCACCCAACCCTCCCCAGAAGCAGCCAAGATATTCAGTGGGTATTCCGAAAGCATATGGAAGAATGATGGGTGGTTGTCCATCAATGACAAGGTCCACTTCAATAACAGTGGATACCTCTCCCTTTCATCTAGGAAGAGGAGGGCACAATATAAAAATGGGATCGATGTCCTGGAAGAAAGGTCATACCTAATGATTGCAGACCCCCTTCCCATTCAATCATTCAAAGAAATGACAGGAGACTCACAGAGAAATGGATTTGCTGCCCTGCCTTCCTGAACCACTGCCTTCTCCTGTCCATTTTGTACACCCTCAAAAGCAAAGTTCTACATCCAAACAGCACAGCCAGGAATATTTTTCCAATAAAACTACAAAGTCCTCCAAGCTGGATGGACAGAACAGGGAAGGGGCAGGGACCAGGGAAGGGAGAAGAAGAGCACATGAGTGGTTGCACGTCCCAAGTTCACCCCAGCTCTCCATTATCCTCCATGGCTATCTGTAGGAAGAGCCTTGTCTGATCCAATCACAAAGACACCCACAATCAACAAAGACAGAAATAGTAACCAATCCCTGGGATGGACTTTGCTCTCTGTGATTATTCTATTAGAGCACAGCCTCTCAACACCCCCCACCCTGGTGCAGAGAGCCTGCCCAAGGGGGTTTCCTCTCAGTTTGGGGGACATGGCACTCTTCTCTAAATGCCCACAGTGACCAGAGCCCTGAGACTCCCTCAGTTAATCCACAGAAGGACCTGATCTTCCTTCCCCACCCCCATTCCAGCTAGCCCCCTTTCTCCAGAGCCCCACTCTGCCTTCCACATCCCTTACATCAGCTTCAAAGATTGACCCCTGCAATGCTCTCCCAGGTCTGCGTCATCCTCCCTCCACCCCACTCCTAGCCCCCCTCAGACAGACCTCAGTTAATCCCACTCACTCACTCTGCCCAGCATGCTGCATGGCTTCTGGAAGCTTGCAGTCCACCTGCATATTTCAGACCTGGCTTTGTGTCAACTCCATTGAACGTGTGGCAGTGAAGGGCTCTGTTCCATTCAGCTTAGACTCCCACGTGCTGTTTTAGTTTCACTTCCTCTATATTATCCCACTATCCTTGAAGTCTATGTATTTGTCTGTAGAGCCTCCCATTGAGAACAAATCCCTACAATAATTATCTACGGCTTCCATGTATTTATCTCTGGTATCTATTTAGATAGAATATCTACCAGCCCTCCTGGATCTATTTTCATGTCTCTTTCTGTCTATAGTATTTATCTCTATTTTAACATGTCTGCCTTTTTTTTTGCCCTCAAACTGGGACAGTTCTCAGGGGGGACTGGATTTTGCCTGCAGTTAAAGGAGCGATGTGATTCTACACGTGCTCAGCAGCTAAATTCGTGCGAGTCAGAACAGGGGAGTGCTTGTTCAGCAGAAATGCTTTGACTTGGGAAAACCAAAAGGGACCAAGAGGATGCGGAAGGAGCTGGGGCCCTTGAGGAATCCTTTCTGGGTGAATCTACCCATGAGGGCGGAGGGTATGTCAGAAGAGGGCAAGGATGGAAAGATCTGGAGGCACATTCAAAGTTGAAATCCCAAGTCTACCTCTTATTTAAGCTCTCAGCCTCAAGTTTTCACTTCTCTAAAATGGGAACGAGTCCCTAACTCATAGGATGGGGGCCAGGATTAAGCAGGATATTGCATGAAAAGCCTTTGACACAGGGCTTGACATAGAGTAAATGTTCATTAATGATAGCTATTGCATATATCTTCAACATTATTATTCTCATTATATTGTTATTCCTTGTAAGATGTGATCGTCAATATCCTCCAGGCTATGACTGTCTTACGATAGAGACTTAGGAAACGTATATCCTAGCTCAGGAATAAAGCAGATACAGACCAATGTTTAATGAATGGGCTTGTCTATCTCGACGACTCTGTAGGGGATATGAGAGGAAAGGTGAGAATACAGAAGAACATGTAGGTTGAGAAGGAAGATTACTGCAAATGTCAGCAGTGAGCGGCTTCAAGAGCAGCAAAGGATGTGAGATATTTAACTGAGAGCTAAAAAGCTGCTTTGCAGAGACTAAAAGGATGGGCAATGCCTGGAACAGCTGTTGTAGGATCAACGGAAGTTGAATCAAAGGCCCGCCGAAAAGCAGTGAGGGTCCTGCTGGGATTTGAACACCAAATGTGTGGTGGACCCACACCGCATGGGTCCAGGGCTTCCCTGCTCAGCATCTCATAACTAAAAATGTGCTTGGTGGGGGTCAACGAAGGCACAGCAAGCAACGCAAAGGGTGGAAGAGTCTAGGGTTCTCAGGAGATGCCCTTGAACTACGGGGTTGGCCTGGATGGGAAAATAAATGGAGCCAAGAGGATCCAGGAGCCAGAAGGACCAAGAGACTGGAAGTCAAGGTAGAGCATAAAGAGAAGGTACAACAGGAAGAAGAAAGGGAGAAAGGTGAGAAAATCTGGACCTTAGAGAAATTCCAAACCATAGCGTAAGCCAAGGGCTGGCCTTGCTGCGGCCATGGCTGAAATACAGTGGAAGAGAAGGTCACGGGTGCAGAAGGGGTCATGGGCACGTGGATCATGAGGAGTGTTACAGGTCATTGTTCATCAGCACAGGCTCAGATCTCAGAACTTCTGTCCTGCTCTCAAGTTGTACAGCAGCTGAATGACCCTTTAGAATGAGCTTGCAGAAAGAGATCTAACATAACAACCCCCAGGCAAATTCCTCTTGGCTTCTGAACCCAAGATGAAATCACAATGTTAGAAGTTGTCAGAAAGGCAACTATGGTAGCGCACTCAAAGGGCTGTGACTTTACTCTAAGTCCTCGTGTCACCGCCACCACTATTGAGTCACATTCCATGCAAATATCTGAATCCCAAAGACTGTGCAGTGGAAGAAAGTTATTTTTGGGAGGCTAGACACAGGCAGAGCCAAGCCAGCAGCTCCCCTGAGCAAGCATGCTCCATGTAGAGAAATGCTTATGGAAGGTGATAAATAGTAAAAAGTGGGCTGTGGCGACCCGGGATCCAGAGATGCCCAGGACTGTGTGAACAGGCCTGGCAGACAGATGGGGCCGCGACATGGAGGAAGTTGGCACGGAACATGCAGAATTTCACTTCCAAACTGCCAGATGCCAGCTACAGCTTTCCATCTGCCTCTTCTCAGCCTCCCCTTTAGCGGTTCACTATTTACGTGGTACACGTCCAAATGCATTCACGGACCTCACACAGGAAGGCTGGCTTGATGAAAAGGCCAGGGACCTCAGCACCCACATGGCTCAGAAACAAAAGATGTGTCCTCTCTGGCATTTCCCAGGAAGCCAGGATTCACAGGTTGACAGTCTAGGGAGAGCTCAGAAAACCTGGGGATGCCATCACAAGAGCTATACTCACTACTGCAGAACATGTGTTGGCCCAGTGGCTTCAGCCACCACTGACCAATCTGCCACCTTTTCCATCCTGTGCCCTCATCCCTCCTCCCATCATCCTTTAATGATACCACGTGATGCAGAGCTATCAAGAGGAAAAATGAAGACCCCAGTGGTGAATGCAACAGAAAACTGGCCTCTGTGGGAAGTCCTGTTCCAAGAAGCAGTAGGAAGGGAAAAGATCAGCCATGGAAGGAGATCCAGGAAGAACCAACTGCCCTGGGACCTAACCCAGCCTGAGAAGCTTCTTTAGTCTCATCTGTGACAGCTCTGATATAGATACAAGGTACCTCCTCCCTCCCTCCCAACCTCCTACCTTGAGCACCTGCCAATCTGAGCCCAGAGGAGGGCAAGCAGGGATGTGGCACCCACTGAGAGGAGCACTGACACAGCTGTGGGCACTCTGGAGACCAAGCAGGTCAGAAATGTAGGATCAAAGTTCCAGATGTGGTTAGAGGGGCAGAAAAACATGGCAGGAGATGTTGAGTGAGAACTTCAGCTTATCCCTTCAATTGGAGAAGGTTATATCTAGAGGGCTCCTCAGTTGGCCAAAATTAGTCCTTGTTCTTTCTTTCCGTGATTCCTTCCTTGATCCTTCTGTCCTAACTCCCAAGCTCACATTCTTTCCTATTCCTTCCCTTCCCTGATCGTCACTATGCCTCACCTTGCCGTGCAGCACACCCCCAGACCAATGAAACACAACTGTTCCCACTTGTCTATCCAGTGCTCACTGAGGTTTGTAGGGTTGCCTGGGACCACAGCACAGTGCCTCTTCTTGTGCTGACCTGAAGGCAGTGAATGAAGCTCTTAGCATCCGGGAGCCGAAGGACCACTTTGAACTGGCACACAAGAGGAAAATCAACGACTACAAGCCAAAGAGAGAGAAGGACAAGATGAAAAAGAAGGAACATCCCTAAACCTCTAGCTGAAATATAGATAAATAAAGCCTATCAGGGAATAAATAAAGGATAGAGAAAGAGACATCAGCCTCGTCCTGGTGTGATTTCTTTTCCCTCAGGCTGCAGTCGTGATCTGATCAGGGCTCAATCCAACCACATTCTTCTCATCCGAAGTCATCTGCACTGAGCCTCTGCTGCCTGGAGAAGATGGATGGCGGCAATGTCGGAGGCTGCTCCCTTTCAGTCCCCGGCAGCCCAGCTGGGGTCTGCACACGCCTCCCTGCCCCTGAGGCCTGGGGCTTCGCCTCCGCCTGGGGGAGGGGGATTGCCGCTTCCAGCCACCACCACCCCCACTGACTGTGCAGGGAGCAGCCTGGGTGGCCTCTCGGCAGCCTCCCCACCGGTCTGCTTGGATGCATGATGGGACCGGTGGACGTAAGGGAGCTGCCACCCCACTGCTTAGAAGAGTCTAACCTTCGGTTAGAATCTGTTCTGCTTGGGTTTCTCTTCCAGTGTGTCTGCGCGTTCTGGCCAAGGCCAGAGTCCCAGGGCGGTATATGCACTGAGCAAGCCAGTAAATCCAAGAGTATCGTCTTCATCTCTGGACATCTAGATCAGTGTCCCCAATAGAGCGGAGATAAGGAAGAAGGAATCCATTTTGTGCTAGGGGCTGTTGTGTGATTTTCTGAATGTTATCTCATTTCATCTGAACAGCAACCCCGCGGGAAAAGCTGTCATCGTTCCCCCTTTATAGCTAGGAAAACAAGCTCGGGGAGAGCGAGGAACAGATTCTGAGTCACACAGCAGGAAAAGGTCGATGCCCCTGATGGGAGAATGTGGGAGAAAATGGAGTAACTAGCAGGGCTAAAAGCGTCAGGATTAGGCTCGAAGCCGGAATTCACAGGCGTATCGCTCTTGCTTTTGCATGTGCTATTCCACAAGGCCCCTCAGTGCCAGCCTCTGCCCAGCTCTGAGTCCTGCTTCTGTGCCTCAGCTCAGTCCCTGAGACATCCTGAAAGGTTATCTCAGTTCCCACAGAACCCAGGACACCCACCCCCTTCTCCCACTGCCCAGGGGACTCTCGCTTCCCCTGTCCAGGAAGGCGTCCTGCCCCCAGGCCAGCCCCCACGCAGTTCATCCCAGCACCCAACACTGCCCTGCCGGGAAGGCAGCAGTCTACTCAGGGCCTGGGGCAGGGGCACACGGCCGTCCCAGCTCCGGCATCCACATGAAGTCCCGCTCTCATTTACTCTCTGTTATTGTTTTGCTTTTCTTTCCTTTAAACTGCTTTTAGTTACATTTAGGCAAAGAGGTCAAAAGCTCCAGGTCATCTAGAAATAAACACAGTTTTTTCTTCTGGTAGCACAGTTAATGCACAATTTGATAAGACATAATTTGTTTGGGAAATTCGGGAAAGTGGTAGCAAGAGGGCAGAGGGTAGGCACTTGAAAGCTGAGAGATTTGACAGCCTGGCTGTGAGGAGATAGGAGAGAGAGAGACAAAGAGAGAGAGAGAGGGAGGGAGGGAGGACTGGTGAGTCTGTCAGGCTGTGTGGGACAGGGAGCACGGACCAGGGCAGGAAGTCAGAGACAGCAAATCCTGGGCCGTTTCCTGCAGCCCCAGTGCAGCCCAGGCAGCAGCATCCATGATTAGAGGAGAAGAAACTGGTCCGTTTTTAAGCACCTATTAGTTTATTCAATCCTTACAACATTAGAAGCCTTTATTTCCATTTGGCAGATGGGAAAACTGAGGCTTAGGGAGCATAAGGTCACAGAGTGGCAGAGACAGGCTTTAACCTCAAGTCTTACCCGTTCCAGAGCTGAAATGGGTGTAAAGACATCAGTGGTCCTCAAACTGTGACCCCAGAGCCAGCAGGGCCACCGGGGACAGATTAGAAAGGCAAATTCTTGGGACCTGTCCCTAGACCTGCTGCATCAGAAACTCTGGAGCTGGGATCTCACACTCTGTGTTTTAACACGGCCTCCAAGTGAGTTGTTGAGGCCCTTACTTGAAGGACATTCAACTGGCAGGTGCACGCGTGGATGAAAACAGTGGTTCTCAAAGAATAGTCCCTGGAGCACAGCAGCAGGGTCACCTAAGAGCTTGTCAGAGATGCAAATTCTTGGGCGCCATCCCAGACCTACTGAGTCAGACACCCTGAGATGGGGCCCAGCAATCTGTGCTTTAACAAGCTGGCCAAGTGATTTGAATGCACTGGCAGGTCTGAAAACCACTGCTTTACACTCTGCTGGCTCTCCATCATCTAGTAGAGGGCAGGATTTTGCAAAAAAAAAAAAAAAAAAACACGGAGAACTTTCCAGTGGGATGTTAAAAGACACCCTCTGCTTGCCCAACTGCAAAATGATGGGGATTCCGTCACTAATTAACAGGCTCTGGGAGCTAAATGTTTCTATTTGTTACTGGCGTGTAAAGACCCGTGGAGGAGAGAGTGAGAGAGGAAATGTGAAGATGCAAGACCCGGGGGAGGGTTCAAAGTGCCGCAGCCCCCCTGGGAAGGGGAAGTAGCGGGGCTCAGACTAATGGCAAGAGGATGAAGGAAAAAGCAAGTGCTTCACTCATTTTTTTCCCTTTTTTCTAGTGATGTTTATTCCCAAAGCAATAATTATTAAGTAGCTAGGTAGACTTGTGGTTTCAGGTAAATTTACCAAAGGAAAATCAAACAAGAAGAAACGTTCCAGGCCGGGGTGTGGGGAGGGGTCTTGTATTTGTCACTGCATCAACCAGGAGGTGGCACCAGCATCTGGTGTGCGCTGAGACCCATGAAGCATGCTTTACACACAGCATCACAATAGCTCCATCTTGCCATTTTACAGGACAGAAAACAGAGGCTCAGAGGGACGAAGTGTTTTACTCAGAGCCTTACAGCTTGGAAAGAAGTAGTGCAGCAGCATCCTCTCTTGCCCTACTGCTGGGAAGAGCCACATGCTGGCTGGTCCAGTCCTGCCCGCCAGACCCTGTGGGATGAGGGTACATTGGGCACAGCCCAATATGGCAGCCACTGGCCACATGTAATCCCGGGTCACGGAAATGTGGCTAGTGGTACTGAGAAGTTGCGTGTCACATTTAGTTTCATTTTCATTGATGTTAATTCAAATAGCCACACATGGCTTATGGGTGTTGTATTGGGCAGGCTGGGTCTGGAGCACCGGTGAGCCCCCCTCTCTGATTTCAGGCTGAGCCTTGCCCCAGGATGACTCAAGCTCCGGGAGAAGTGGAGACATAATCCTAGCCCAGGTCCTAGTCATAACAGGTCACCCTGACCCAGCAGCCCCTTGTTGGGCAGCAGTGATGTCAGCAGCTATGCACAGCCCAGCTGTCCTGTGGCTCTGCAAAGCCAATCTCTTCCACCCTAGGTGTGGTCCTTCTACCATCCAGCTAGAGAAATTCATGTTGACATAAAGGCCTCCCAAGATAGGAGTTGGCCAAACCCGGTCAGAAAGCAACTTGGTCCTGAAATAGTGGAGTCCTTGAGCAAGTTACTTAGCACCCCGGACCTCTGTTTCCCCATGGTGAAATGGGAGCACAAGAATTGCCTTAGAGGATCTGGGGGCCCCATGAGCTGATGCCTCATGGTATCATGAGGCACCTCCCACACCACCTGGCCCCCTCTCCCCTCACCCTATATTCAGCGGCACAATTCCTCCCTGACCTGGAGGGTCTCACCTTTCAGGGGTTGTCCTGGCTATTTGTGGATTATAAGACAAATAATATAATGTAATAAGGCATCCCTGCCTTAAAAATCATCGCCCCAAACTCCTGGGGTGAGTGTCCGCAGGCCACCAGCTCATGGCGCAGCACCTGCTGCAGGCTGCAGCCGACCCCGCAGCCACCCCAGGGCTGCCTATGAGAGCCGGGTCTCGTGTCCGTGGGCTCAGCTGCGGGGGCGGCCTCCTGTCCGGCCTCAACGGAGGCCACTTGAGAGACTGCACAGACATCCACAAGGTCAACAACTCTATTCACACAACGTGGGCCCCCCTCCAGCCGAGTCCACATCTAAGATGTCTAAAATAAAATCAATTTTGCCTTCACCGATGCGATTGTCAATAAAAAGTTATTATTTGGCCAGCGGATGTTTTAATTACCCAACGCCAAGCACTGTCATCTCCCATTAGCAGCTGAATGGTCCTAATAGAAAGAGCCTTGAAAAGAACCCTAGGAGACGCCAAGCCACGCGCAGTGGCCCAAGACGACCCTGCCAGAGCCCCTCACACAAACCGTTCCACATTCCCTTCCCCAAAGTCCCCAGCAGGGGAGAGCAGCCCGGGAACCCCAGGGTTCCCTCTACCCAGCTGGAATCCCTCCTGCCTCATCCGTGTGATAATTATACACAAGAACAACAGCCCTCGGCTTGCAGGCAATGAATTGGAGGCCCGCTAAGACAGCCTTGGAAGTCGTGAGAAGCTTGGTTCTGCTGTTTGCTGGCCATGAACTATGGGCAAATTATCCAGCTTCTCTGGGCCTCAGTTTCCTCATCCTACACAGTAGGGAGGGATAGTCTTACTTATTTTATATGAGACAAATGCATGCGAATCATCTCTCCAGACGCCGGGCACACACGCAGCACCCAGGGCATGGTGGAAGCAGCTTCGTCAGTACTGAAGATATGGTTTTTGCTATATTCACAGAGCAGATGAAGTGGGAACTCCTCCATCCAGTCCTTTCCTGGCTCCCCAGGGTATCCTCCTTTATTCTACCAATGCACCAGACAAGGCTTCCCCACTTCATTCATTCATGGCTTCGTGGATTCAGTTAACACTTACTGAATGCCCTCCATATGCCCCCAACTGCCTGTTGGCTGGGAAGGCACAAAGAAGAGGATAGGTCCCTGTCTTCCAGCTAACAGGAAGGGAGCCAGATATTTAACAAATAAGCATTTTGTGCAAACCCACGCATGAAGGCATTTAAGATGGTGCTGAGTGCAGTAGAGGGGAGTACAGGGCGCAGTCAGGGAGTCATGAAGGGCACCTAACATCGCCCAGCAAGCCCAGGAATCACAGCTCTCAGAGCCCTTCAGAGGGTGAAGTGGCATTTCTTCAGCTAGACTCTGGGTTCCTGTAGGGCAAGCAAAGAACCAGTTCTCAACACCTGGCAGAGTCTCAGCTGAGAACGTGTATTTACTAAAGGTTAGCCAAACGAATGAAGGGATGGGTGGTTGGCTAGGTGGAAATATTTTTTCTATACCTTCCCTTATTAAACTTGCCCCTGGCTTGTGGTCCCTCCCTCCTGTATCTGCTTCCATTCCCTGTGGCTTTGTCTTCATTTCCTCTGCTTCTCAGCATCATTTTGGTCCCACTCCACGAAATACACGCCTTCAAAAAGCCTCCTAGAAATCCAGATCTCCTGAAAAAACCTGATGCAGCCAACATTTTCCACCCTGCCCTCCCAGCCCTGCCTCCCCCACCCTCATCCTCTCCCCAGAGTTATCTCCACTTTTTCCAAGGGGAGTTTCAAATGGAAAGCCACGTGCAAAGAAAAACCCTGAGAAAGCTGGTGCCCTAGAGGGGTGAGCACTTCAGAGGGGACAGGGTTGATGCCACCATGGCTTGTCTGGTTGTATGGACTGCAAAGCCTCAGGCCAGGCAGCATGACTTCGTGTTTCCCAGAGAACCGAGCACAGTCGGGGCAGTCACCAAATCGGACATACGATGGGGACGAGGCAGAAATTCAGGGACAGAAGGAGACTGAGGAAGCCCCCTACCTGCATGGGAGGGGCGCAGCCCCATTTCCAGCCTGTGCATCGAGGCAGCTCGGGCCAGAGCCAGGCTGCATCATCATACCAGGCCTGGGAACATCCCCCCTTTTGTGGGGACAAAAGCAGCTAGGTCTCTTTTGCAGACACCCAGAACATAGAAACACCGGCTCCAGCAGCCACACAGCTTACACAACCCATGGGTACAGCTGGGCGGGGAGGGTCCAGGGTGGGCTGCAAACAAGAAAGGCAGAAACTCTTGGGGCATCTCAGAGTCTTCCCCAAGGGGGCTCTCGGGCCTTGTGGGCCACAAGGAATCCGACCTGCATTTCCAGCTGCCTCGGGAAAGGTGAGAGAGAGAACCCAGCACTGAGGACGAGGGATGCCTTAGATAACAGAGAGAAAACAAGTTTGGAAGTTTGTGGCTCTACAACTTGTTAAAATCATGACCTTCAAACAGGGACATGTTAACATCTCTGGGCCTAGCTCTGCTCTCTGTAGCTTGGGGCTTAAGAATTGCTGCAAGAATTTACCCTCTAGCTGAAATGATGCAGATACATCCCTGCTCTCAGGGAGTTTTTGTTCTATTGGGGAAGAAGGGACAAATAAATATCTTTTCTGGCAGGTTATAATAGGTGCTACGGGGAAAAATAAGGCAGGGTTAGGAGAAAGTGAGGTCAGAGAAGGCATAAATGATCACCTGAACAAAGACATAAACAAAGAGAGGAGCGCACTAGGGAGGCCTGGGAAGCAGCATTCCAGCCAGGGGACAAGCAGGGGCCAAGGTCCTAAGGGAGGAGTCTTCTCAGCATGTCTGAGGATCAGCAAAGAGATCGGTGTACCAGCGGGGAGCAGGCAAGGGCAGAGGTGGTAGGGGTCTCTAAGGCCTTACACATGAGGTGGGAAACATGATGGGTTTGGGAGAGCAGAGTGGAATCTGCAGTGTTGCAAAAGGATCTGTCTCCCTGTTGTGTAGATGATTAGAAGACAATGGAGTAAGGGTAAAAGCAGAGAGACCATCACAGCTGGCGATCAGGAGGGGACAGTGGCAGGTTCTGGTGGTACGGCTGGAAGTGGTGATAAAAAGGTGGACCCTTGACACAGTTTGAAGGTAAAGCTAAGAGGTTGGAATTAAGTGTGGAGAAAGAGTAGTCGAAAAATGCTGCAGGGTTTTAACCCAGAGGCCCCAGCCTCTCCAAGCAGATCAACTGGTTACATGCCTTACCCCCTAATGTTGACACCTCTTCTCAGCATGAAGAAGGTAGAACGGCCATTGCCCAAATGTCCCTGAAGGTTGGGAGAGGGATCTAATGAGAGGGGGGAGTGTGCCAGAGATCAACGAATGACTGTGACTACTGGATCACTACATTGATATTTCTTGTTAGTCTCTAGTGTATTACAACAACTAGAAGGAAATACCTAAAATTGTGGAGTAGTAACCCATACCATACTTTGAAATTTGCTGTTTAACTATTTGTTAAATTGTACCTTGAAATTTATCACTTTTATGCATATGTTGTATTTCACAATAAAAAATGTTAAAAAAAAAATCATGTTCCAGGGTTTTGACAAGAACTAGCCCAGTACCTGGCACAGAGCAGGTGCTCAGTGTGTATGAAGCCCCTCCTCCTTTCCGTGCCCTGCTGCCGGCAGCCACGAAGGGGACACCAAGAGCAGGAAGCCAGCATGTGTCCTGCTTCTAGAAGCATCAGAGACAAATAGGTGCAGGGACAACTTGGGAACAGAAATATGCCAGAGCCCCTGTCACCAACAAATCCTATCTCCACATGCTCCACCCCGAGTGGACATGCATGGCTGGCTAATAAGGGGTTGATTCAGACAAGAGAATTCTAGAACAAAATCCTCAGAGTGGACATAACCTTTGTCACGAAATTCTACTTATATAATTTGACAGAGGTCTGCACAAAAATTGAGATAAAAGATGTTCTTCAAAGTATTATCAACAGTGGAAAACTAGAAACAATCCAAATTTCAAACAATTAAAATGCATTAAATCCCTAATTTGAAAAACGGCAAAAGAAAAGCCAAAGGAAAAACAAAAACTCACCTGTACTCTCCATTCCTAGAAATAACCACAATTAGATTGTTGATGCATGGCTTTCCAACTTTTTTCCATGATTCTATATGAACTTTTTGGTGTTTATATAACATTGGCATCATACTGAATACGCTGCTTTACAATCTGACTTCTGCTATGTAGGAAATAATGTAACTATTTCTCATGCTGTTAAATATTATTCTACAACATATTTTAATGGTTTCATGGTGTTTCATTATTCGCATGAACCATGATTTGTATAACAGATTCTGTATCGTTGGACATTTCAGTCATTTCCAATTTTCCATCATTATAAACAACGCTTCAATGCACAACCTTAAACATGAACTTTTGTGAACATCTCTGATTATTTCCTTAAGGCGAAAGAAATGCCAAGATGTGGAATTGCTGAGTCAAAGAGAATATCCATCTTTAGGGCTTTTGAAAAATACTGCCAAATACTCCCCCAGATAAGTTGTACCAATTTATATCCCCATCATCAGGGAACAAGAACCCCCATTTCTCCACATCTACACCATTATGTGCTATTATTTTTGCCAATTTAATAGGAGGAAAGCAGAATTTTGCAACTGATTTAATTAGCGTTTCTTTGATCCCTACTTAAGCTGAACAAATTTCCATATGTTTATTAGCCATTTTATTTTTATTATTCTGGGAATTGCATGTTCCTGTCTTTTGTTTATCTTCTTCATGCTAATTTTTGAGAGTTTATTAAAGCCCAAAGGCAATTTACAAGGAAAAATTACTCCAAACCCCACTGCAGGCTTGAGGACCAAACATCACTTATGGAAAGTCCCAGGAGGTTTGGCTAAACCACTTGGTGACATGGCTCTTCCAACCTCAGAGTCAAAGGACCACAGGATGGTGAGGAGGAGAGCTGAGAATCAGACCAGGAAAGACAGAGGGTGTCCCTGGCCTGGGTTTCATTAGAGGTGAGTGGCATGAGGCTGGGGAAGCAGGCACGACACCAGGGGTCTCAATATAGCAGAGACTTGGCATCTCTATCGGAAAGGAATGAAAGTGGGCACACACAGATGCAACTGGCACTGTTGGTTCAACCAGGCAAGTCCAAAGAAATGACTTATCTGGCAAGAAAGAAAATTTCAGGCCATGGCACCTTAAGTCTCTGAGATTTGCCATGTTTGGTTTTCCTTGCCTTCACCCTGAGCAGAGAGAGGCTGGAATGAATTAGCTGGGAGGGGAATTTTAAAGCAGAATTGGGTAGAGTTCACTTATATCACTGATTGGCAGAGGGCAGCTATTTGGGCTGGATAGAAAACTTTTCCAGAAGAGAGCTGAAATCTCCCTGCTGCACAAGCGTGCCTGGCCTGGCAGAGGTTCAGGTATCTACACATGGACTCTAGAAAGGAGACAGAGAGCCCCACAGCCTGGATCTAATATGCAAAGGCTCAGGAGGGGAGAGAAGGGTTGGGATGGGTTGGAGTGGGAGATGACTCTTACGGCTAGATAACCAGGGAGTAGCCCAAATGGCCCTCCCATTCCCAGGCCTTGACCAGGCCACATTCCTCAATCCCACCAACTGATTGTTTTTGCCAGACAGAGCCAGGCATGCCCAACACGGGCAATCCCACTTCCTGGAGCAACCTTCCAAGTGCTTAGAACATGCTCAGCTCCTTGCCAACCCAGCTGGCTGGTCATGGGCACTCTGTCCTCTTGCAAAGGGTTCTGAGGGCAGTGCCCCCCTTTCCTAAGAGCTCCCGGATTCCTCTGGATGGTTCCAATTTGGGCTCAGGTGGTTCCTCTGTATACAGTGTCAGGAATATCTAAGGCAGTCGGCTCCCTTGCCTACTAATTTCACCATAATACAATCCCTACAAGGGACCAACTGAGCCCCAACCCCAACCAAGGCCTCACGCTGAGACCTACCTTCCTGACGAAACTGAGCTTATTCAATCAGTACCCACTCAGGTACCTTCAGCTCCACTGTGGCCCTCTTTCTCACCAAAACCCAGCTCTGAGGAGGAAATAAGACTCTTGACCCTTCCCCCTGCTTTGCTCTACCTGGATCTGCCCTCATCCCTGCACCACCGAACTCTAAGTCAGACTGCCAGCCACTGTGCGAAGAGGTTGGCCTAACAATGGTCCCCAGCAACATCCTAGGGAGAGGAGATGATGATGATTTATCTTTCTGCTTTCCATTTAACATAGCACATACATACACTTCAGAGCAGTAAGTGCACTAATCTTAAATGAAAAATTCAAAAAATGTTCATATGTATGGATACACAGATAGATAGATATACTTATATTACCATCTCTTGTCAAAAGACAGAACATTCCCAGCAACCCAGAAAGGTCTCTCATGTCCCCTTCCATTTGCCACCAGAAGTAACCACAATTTGACTTCTATCACCATTGGTTAGTTTTGCTTATTTCTGAATTTCATACAAATGGAATCATACTGTATACTCGCCCTTCCTTGTTTCTGACTTCTCTCACTCAACATAATATAATGCCCCTGAGATGTTTCACAACTTTGCTGGTGATACTAAGGACCAAAGAATTTAGCGATTCCTGCTCTAGGATGCTGCATCTGTTGCAAACCTGTTTTCCAAAAAGAACTACAGGCTGCACTGAGCAGAGTAGGAAAAGGCAAGAGGGTCTAACAGGGAGGAGGCAGTTATCCCCTGCCTCGTATGGTGTTCTCCCTTTATCAGTTCTACACAGGCAGCTTCTATTCAGATGCCTCCTATTCAAAGAGTTCTAAGGAAGACAGCAACAACCACAACACAGTTCTAGAAGCTGCTCAGAACGCCGCCAAAGACATTGGGCTTCTCTGCTCCTTGACCAGGGATTGAGAAAGAAAGCAAAAGCACATGGCACACTTTGGGGAGGCAGCTGGATTCCTGGCAGGAAAAGCCAATTCTCCTTTGGGCTTCCCTATTCCCGTGATGAGCCCAGGAGATCTTCCAGACAGTTCTCCTCTGACAGCAAAAGCGGGCACCTAGGAGATGCGAGATAGACATTTCCAAGCCCTTCGCTCAATCCCACTGAGGTCTTCCTTGTGGCTACCACTGGGCAGCTGGGGTGGGGGTGGCAGTGGAGGGGTATCTCTGATGGGCGTGGCCAAACAATAGACATTTGTGTGAGCAGGAAGGTTAGGGCAGGATCGGTCAAACGGGACGGTTCATAGTCAAGCGCAGTGGGCAGCCTCTGAGTCATATGCTCGGGAGTGGCTGAGATAAAAAATTTTATATTGGATATGTGTTACCACAATTTTTAAAAAACAGAGACACTAAAGAGACAATGACAATTAGATAAAATACATCCTCCTGGACTGGATCTAATAATGGAGATGAATACCCAAAAGGAAATTGTTGGGACAAGTGAAAAAATGGAGCATGGACTCTATATTTTATATCAATGTTACATTTCTTCAACTTGATAAGTGTACTTAATGTGGTAACACTAAGGGAATACCCTTGCTCTTAGGAAATACACATGAAAGTCTTAAGTGTTAGAAGACCACAATGGATACAACCACACTCAAAGTCTTAAAAAATAGACAGATGACTGACAGATAGATTAGATGGACGATGGAGTGATGAATGGATACACAGACAGATAGGATGACAAAGTGGCAAAATGTTACAGATGGAAAACCTGGCTATGTAGGTGGAGGGCATATTGGAGTTCTCTATATTATTTTTGTATTATGTCTGCACTTTCTTATAAGTTTGAAATTGCTTCAATATGAAAGGTTTTTAAAACCAAAATAGAGAAGGGTGGGCAGTTCTCTCTCACATACCAGTGGGTCTCATTTCTCCTTCTCTTTCCCCACAGGTCAAAGGTCTTGGCAGGGGTTAGCACTGGCCTGACCCCCCAGGCAAAGGCTCAGGGGCCATGTCAGGGGGCTCAAGTGAGGAACACTTCGATTAAGAGCTAAAGGACCACACGCTGGCAGAGTGAGAAGGTCAAACCTAGCGTTTGCTGGCAGCATTCTGAGCTCCGAGGCCGATGGCCGGGGCAGGGGACGGCCAGAGGGACGGGCAGGGCTCCTCCAGCTGCTCCACTGCCTTTGATCATGCCCTGTTCCCTGGCGGGGACAAACCCACATTTCAACCGATGCTCTTCCCCTAATTTTGAAGCCCCTGTGGGCTGCAAGGGAAATTTAATCCATATGTCTCTGATTCATTTATACTTAACTCATCAACATGTTGTTTTGTAAGAGCTAGTTCGTGTCCAAGTGCTTTTTGTTTTTTTAAAAAGCTCTTAAACCCTGGGTTACATTTTTTTTTCCTTCTCAGAAACAGGAAATTATACTATGCCAAGAGAAAAGGAATTTCAGCCCTAGAGGTGCAAACTGGGTTCAAAGCTCCTGTTCCCCTAGAGACCCCACCTGACAAGAAGGGACACCCCGGGCCCCACCCTGGGAGGCAGAGACCCTAAAACCAGCCAGACCTGACTAGGAGAAGCCTGAGAAAGCAGTGGGCTGCGGTGGTTTTGGGGTAAAATCGCTCTCCTGTTCACAGTCCCAGCTTCTTGGCGCCCTCGAAGGCCTCCAGGCTGCAAGACGGAGCAAAGCTGGCCATTTCATTAGAAGCAGCATCTTTACTCAAAACAAAACCACTCCAGCAGTCTCCCCTGGAAATGACCCGGAACCCCTAGTCTGAGCTCAGTCGGGGGCTTCTGGCGAGGTCTCCAGAGCGGCAGTGAACTTTGAAGGTCCAAAGCAGACGGAAGGAGCATCGCCGGGCATCAGCCTCCCCTCCTGCTGTCTCCTGTCCTGGCCTTGCAGAGGTCTAAAGCCGTCTCTTTGCCCTCTGGCCCACAGAAGCTGAAGGTTGTCAAGGTGAAGTATATGAGTGTAGATTTCCTTAAACCTCAGGAAAGGTGGTGACTGCAGACAAATGTGCTCCAGGCTCTAGCCGAGGAGGTGCTGCGAGCCACATGAGCTCTGGGTGGCCTGGGGACGCCACCTCCTTCCAGGGAAAGCAGAATCGATACCCTGAATGCAGGTATGCCCACGGCTTCCACACACTGCACAGCTCAGATAACCTACATTTCAGAGAGGGACACCCCTGGACTGCTTCCCTAGAGAGCAGGCAGAGCATTTAGCATGAATTCTTATGCTAACTAATTCACAGGGTCGCCAGGGAGAAGACAAGACAGCCAATGTCAAATAAAGCAGAGGCAACTTCAGTGCAGTCAAGAAGCCGAGGCTAAAAAAATCCCCAATCCGCTTCTCTTCTTACACTGAACAGAAATAGACTTCAAATAAAATATCAACCAAGATGTGGGTTGGAGCTTTAGGAGGCAGGGACACCAAAACCTACAGCCAGGGAAGCATACTGTGGCATGAGAGTTTGACTGTGGTTCAACAAATATTCACTCCCCTTCTCCTCCCTGCCACACTGGCTGGGGCTCGGCCTGGCGACTTGCTTTGGGTAATGAGGGAGGGGTGGAAGTAACAATGAGGGTGCCAGTTCCAGGCTTTGAGAGGTGTGGTGCGTTTCGCTGATCCACTGGCACTCCTGCCACCTGCCAGGAGAAGGGTGTGCTTTGCCCCTTTCAGCCTTGGCCCCCAAATGAGAAGCTTAGAGCTGCAGTCTGGGAGGAAACTCGGCCTTAGCCAAACCCCAGCCAACCCACAGATGTGTGAACAGATTTACAGAACACAAAAATGCTTGTTGGAAGTGACTGAGTTCTGAGGTGGCTGGGGTGCTTTGTTACCCAGCCTTATGCAGCAATAACTGACTTAGAAACATGGCTACAAAGTCTACTAACCAGATGATAAAGCAAAGGCAGCTGGGTCAGCTCTGCCTCCTGCCCAGGACCTGCTCTGGTCCAATCTTGTCCATCAAACCCGGCCTCTAGGGCGGTAGAGCCTTCTCTCCATGTTTTTGTTAGTTTGTTCCTTTATTCCACACACATCTATTAAAAAAAAAACTGTGCTGGTCACAATGAATACAGAGATTAATTAGGATGTGACCATGGCTTTCAGGAATGTATAGGTTAAGTGGAAGACAGACACATAAACAGAGGATTTGAGTATGATGGGACACATGGACGACAGACACGCACAGGGAATCGAGGGACTGCAATCCTAGGGGCACAGCGAACTAAGCCACAGGCTGGTGCGCGGTGGTGGGACAAAGGCTGACAGGAAAGGCGTCGAGGATGGAATTGGGGCCTGGTGCCAGACTCCAAATGTTCTCTGCAGAGAGCTCGACTGATGAGCCACATTTATCAAAAAGTCTGGAGCAGCTGCCCAGTTTCACTATGAGATTATAGCATGTGGCTGTTTCCATCATTTATTCATTTTTACAGAAAACCTTTTACTGAGCATCTACTACATACCAAACTGGTGCTGTACAATGCAGTGTGCTTTAAATGTGGCTAATCCAAACTGAGATGTGCTCTGAGTGTAAAAACACAGTGGATTTTGAAAACTTCATTTGAAAAAAAAAAGAATGAGAGATAATCCACACGCAAAAAAATTTCTTAATAGATTATGTGTTGGAATGAAAATATTTTGGATATATTGGGTAAATAAAATATGTTATAAAAAATGATTTCACCCGTTCTTTTCACTTTTTTTAATAGGGCTACTAGGAAACTTAGAAGTATGTATGTGGTTTCTACTGTATTTCAATGAAAGAGTGCTGAGCTAGAAATCTAGGCACTAAGTTGGCTGCATAATAAAATTATCTGGGGATCTTTTAAAAATTCCAAAATCCTGCCCATACCCAAGGATTAATAAAGCATAGTCTCTGGAGGTGGGACCCAAGCGTCAGTAATTTTCAGAGCTCCCCAGGTGACTCCAATGTGCAGACAAGTTTAGGAACCATCTGCTAGCAAGACACAAGGGGAAAGAAAGGCTTTTATCATCTCCTGGGGAGTGAGACGTGGACGACAATTCATCTCCCTGGTCTGTGTGAGATAAAGACAAATGTGCCGGGAACCTGGAGGCAGGGGCTGGCCTCACGCAGGCAAGTACGGCTCCCAGCAGTTCTGCCCACCCAGCAGGAGCTTCAGTGAGAAGTTGGAAGCCCCCCACCTTCTCCTTGCCCTATGCGCTCAGTCTCTCCCTTGCGGTTATCCCCGTGTGCAGCTCTCTGCCAGCTGACCATCAGGAGCACCATTTTTCAGTGGGCCCAGCATGGCCTAAGTGAGCTGAGAGCCGTGGCCTCCCTCCAGCTGTGCACTGCCCTGCTCTGTGACTTGACAGCAATAGCTTAACCTCTCTGTGCCTTAGCGGAGTCAGCTCCGCTAAGTGGCTGCATCACTGCCTTAGGCCACAGAGAGGTTTCTAGAAATGGCATACACACACACACACACACACACACACACACACACACACACACACAAGCAGCATCCTCTTCCCCTGACAGGTGGTTCATCTGAATATTACCCGAGTGTGACGTGGTGATGATATCCCAGTTAACAGCACAGAATGAGTTCCCCAGAGACACAGCATATGCCCCACGGGGTTAAGGAACAACGAGGGGAAGGGAGCACTGAGGGGTGGCCCTGCCAAGTGAAGGGGACCAAGCTGGAAAGGTACAGGGGCCGCGGGGGTCACGTTTTCTTTCTCACAGGGTCTCCCACTAGTGGCTGTGGGGGATCCCCAGTGTTTCTCCCGGCGGGGCTGCTGCCTGGGTCCCACCTTCGGACAAGGCGGCGCCTGGGACAGACGGACAGGAGCTTCTCAAAGCCCCCACCCCCACCCCCAACCCCGGCATCAGAGCCCAGGGGGGCATCAGGCAGACCCAGGAAAGGCTCACAAGCTTGTCATGGTGACATTCCCACAGGGTATCCCCGGGTCGGAGCTCCTCAACACACACTTTACATGCATCCAGATTATCGTAGGGAAATCATACCTCAGCAAAACTGATTAAGAAAACAATCAGGGCCAAGCTATGGGACTGGCATAATTTATGGCATGGGCCTCGGTTTCCCCAATTGTAGAAGGAGTCAAATAGAAGCACCATCTTTCAGAAGGATGTGGTGAGGAAAGTCAGTACGACACTTAGCCCAGTGGCAGACCTGTAAATTATCTGCTCCTCTGCTTAACAGAGCAATAATAATAATAAATAATAATAGTAACAGCAGAAGAGGCAGTAGCTTAGGAGGCCTGGCCGGCTTCTGCTCAGCCTGCTGCCTTCCTGCCATCTGTCATGAGAAGGGCAGGCTCTGTCCTCCTGGGGCGAGCAGGAGAACCCGGAGTGTGTGGACAGTAACCACGCAGCGCGGGCAGTAACTGCACACGGTAACGTAACAGTACACACGACATCAGTGCATACCGTGGAAGAGTATATATGCCAGTATATCTATCAGTTTAACAATACAACATACCATAATAGGAATAACAGGAATATTGTAATAATAGTGATTATTATTAAAGCTAGAAGAGCACTGAAGGTGTGAGGTCAAGTGTGGGCTGTGGAATGGACCAGCACTCACTAAGCTGGCATTTACCACTCAAGTAGCTCCTGCACCCAGCCCCGAGCCTGGCAGGCACCTGGAAAAAGCCGGCTGGGAAGCAGGCACAAGACAGGGAGCAACGCTGCCTCCACCCTTTTCCAGCCAGGCTGCTCAATTGCTCTGAGCTGCAGCGTCCTCACCCCGTGCAGCCACCCGGTGTCCGGTGGGAAGGCCCAGGTAACTGAGCACAGGACCCCGCACAGAGCCGACTAAAGAAGCTCGGCGAGATGCTTCTCCCTGGCCATCAGTGGCGTCCAAGGCCTGTCCACTTGTCCCCCGAGCTCTGGGCTGAGCAGCCCCTGAGCTGACCGTCCATGGCAGGGCGGAGAGAAGCCGGGCCTACCAGCCATGGCTGCACCAGGTCTGCACCCCGACGCCCGCTGGCAACATGCCCGGGAGCCGGTTACTCAGCCTTCCTGGACCTCAGCTCCGTTTCCGCTAGAGTAATTTAATAACCAAGGGCCTGAAACATGCATATTATTTAACCAAACCATTCTGCTTTAAGAAATTCAGCCCAGGGAACTCATCAGAGATGTACATGGAGATTCATTTACAGTGATGCCCACTTTCTTTTTTGAAAGAGTGAATAACAGGGTGTAACTTGTTTGTCTGATATGGGAGATTACGGCATGGTGGAACAACCGAATGATATAACATGTTCAGCTACTCAAAAGCATGTCATCAAGGGCTATTTAAGGACCCGGGAGAAATGTTTGTGACATAGTAAGCAGACAGAGAACATTGACAAAACTAGCTGGGCCTCTGTCAGTCTTAGGGCACCTTAAATGGATGCAAGAAAGTTGATGCCCTCTGGGGGGCTCTGCCTCACCTCTGGACCCCACGTCCAGCACCCACCTCGCAGTCTCTCAGCCAGCTGCCCTGGACAGGGCACAGCCTGTGCTACCAAATCCAGCAGCCCTTCCTGCTCCTGCCATTGTCCTCACTGGTTTATGTCCCACAGTGGCCAGTTCATGGGCCTCTTAAATCACAAGCCAGTTCGTGCCCCACCCTGCTTTAAACCCTCCGTGGACTCTCCACTCACTTAGAGTGGCTGTCGGGTCTCTACCATGGCCGGGAAGATCATCTCCCCAGGGCCGTCTCCCACGCCCGCTCCTGTCCTCCCCACTCTGCTCCAACCCCACCAGCCTGCTGGCTGTTTTTCCAGGCACACTCGCTCCCCAGGGCCTTTGCACTGGTGGTTCCCTGTGTCTAGAATGTGCTTTCCCAGATAGCCAAGTGACTTTCTGCCTCCTGCTTCCACATCCGCCCGAATGATACCCATTCAATCGGGTTCACTGCCACCCTATCCCAACGGCAGCACCACACCCCGTTGCTACTCTCTGTACAACTCCATCTTTTTCTTTAGCATTTATTACTACCTGGCCTTGTAGGTATTTTGCTTATTTGTTGGTTTTTCTGTGTCTCCCTAGTCTCATGGCAGCTCTCTAAGGGCAGGATTTTTTCGTCGGTTTTGTTCACTGACATTCGCAGTGATTCAATAGTTCCTGCCTGGTACATAACTGGTGCTCAATATATTTTTGTTGAATAAATGAAACGGACACAGTATATCCCAATTTTGACCTTATATAAAGCAATGCATTGATAGGAAGTCTCTCGGGATGGTGGGAAAGCTGGTAACTGCTATCTTCTTTGCATGCTTTGTACTTCTACGTGACTATGTTCAATGCTGGCCCTCAAAACAAAAAGACTCCCGGGCATCCACTGCCAAAGGGTGCAACCAACCAGTCATACCTCGTGCCAGCTAATGGGATTGACTCCCCTCCCCACGTGAAGCAGGGCACATTCGGGAAGGCAAGGCCAGTGTCCAGGTCATTGAGAGATCACAAAAGAGAATAGAGGGATGGCTATTTGTATCAATAAAAGCCAAAGCAAAATCTGGGTTTAGCCTCCACAGCAGAGGCCCCACTTGGCCGAGACTGTGCCCCTTGCCCCATCCCGGGACCCAGGCCCGGCTTCCTGACTCCAGCCCTCCCTACCACTGACTGCCCACCTGGCCATCCACATCTCACCTCTGCCAAGCCAGCTGGCTGTGCCCCCAGTTCCTGCTGACCCTTCTCCCAGAAGCGCTCTTCCCCCAGCTGTCCATAAAAACACATCCCCTCTCGGCTCCATGCCCCACAGTCAGAGGCTTTCCTAAGCAAAGGAGCTCCCCAGACCTCTCCACCAGCGTCTACTCTTGGAACTTGAGTCTTCGCCACTTCAGCACTTATCGCTACCCACCTGTCGTATGTTTATTTACTGTCTTTCTCCACTAGAATGGAAGTTTCACCAGAGGAGAGATTCTGTTTTATTTGCCGATTTATCACTAAAGCCCACCGCTCAACCAGTGGTGGATAAGTGAATGAGTGAATGAGTGAATGAATGAGTCCCTAAAGCCACCAAACGAGCTTTCGTCTATCAGCATCTATACCAAGAAGGAGAAGAGCGAGATGTGCTCAGCATCCCCCCCTCATAGAGCTGCACTGGCCACGCCAGAAGGAAATCTGAAATGCAAATCCAGGCACGGCTATGTACCCTCTAGAAACGGCACTGCAGCAGATTTCTCTCCAGCCACTTCTAGGTGTGCAATGCCAAAGAGAGAAACAAGTTTACAGCAGCAGCCCTCTGGAAACTTCCAGAATGCAGCTTTGCATTCATATCCCTGACCCACCCACTGTCCCTCACTTCCTCCTGCCTGGGCATCACACACTGGCAAAGCCGGGAGAACCACGGCAGCTCCTGCCCCGCGGTGCTGCCTCCCCATCCGCCACCCGGGGCAAGCCCATGGCCTCAGCCTGCGGGGTGCAGGAAAGCACATGCTCCAGGACAACCTGGCCCCGCGCTCCTCCCGCCAGCCCCCTGGGAGCCGGTGCTCGGCAGCCTGCGTGCTCAAGGCATCTGACCAGGATTCTCACCTTTAAAATACCAGCGACACCCCACTTCGGGAGAGCTGTTAATTTCTAAATTTAGTCCCCACGACTCCCCTGTGATCCTTGTGACAGTGAGAAAAGCCACTCAAGGCAGGAGGTGAGGGACTGAGATCTCCTCTGAGCTTTGCTATGGCTGCAAAAGGGGAACCATGGTGAACTGGAAAGTGGCTTTACTACCTGCGGTTCATCTTTCCTGGAAAGATAAAGGGGGTTAGACCTCTGTTGAGTAGATGCCTTAAAAGGGACACTGGAAATCCACGCTGTCTTAAGGGTGGGCAAGAAATAGGCAGAAAAGGCCAATTCCTGTCCCCTCAAATGTCAACCCTGATCAACTGGTAGTGGATTACTAGTGCACTGTGTTAGGAAGGATTCTGTGCATGAGTCCAAGCTCAATGGTGCCGTGATCAACTGGTGATGCCTGCCACGGTTGCAAGAAGGGGAGACCACACACATGCCACCCATATTTGTGGGTTGGGGGGAAGGGATAAGTGGTCCTCCGGCATGGCTCTTAGGCTCATTTTATGTCTATGGCCCACCTGTCAATTAAGTACCCCCAAAATATGAGCAATTTCCAGCATGCTAACTATAACCCTACCCCAACCTTTCTGACTCAAGAAAATACATCAAAAAACAAATTAGTGAAAGTACCATAAATCTACCCTCATTTATTTTAAAAAGTAAATATTCTGCAAATGATGGCATTTTAATTTGATAACAAATTGCCTGCATCTCATCTCAGGGTGGGCCACATGGCATGACAAGGTAGCTGAGAACCATAGCTGCAGGCTCCTGCCTGCCTCATAAATGTGCAGCAAAACCCAAGGCCCAGTTCCAAAGCAGCTTATTTCTACTCTTCCAGCAGCTGGGACCAGCCTCAGACTCCTTCTCAACAAACAGGCAGCCTCCACCGAGCCCTCAGAGTCAGCATGTAAGAGGACGCGTGACTGGCCTGGTCACGGCAGCCCTTTAACTGGTATCACCCGGCTCCCACTTAAGACCACAGAAGTCAGGGCCGTGGAAGGTCGTATAAAACCAGATTCCTCTCACCTCCATCCCGGAGCATCTGAACAACTTCACAGCTACGGCAGGAAAGAGCCCAGAATTAGGGCCGGCACTCTGGTGGCGGCCAGCATTCCTTGGCATGTGGCTGCTTCCCTCCAGTCCAAACCATCTTCTGCTCCCTCTCTGCTGGGCCCTCTCCTCCGAGTATGTGCGCCTTCCCCTCTTCTCTTATAAGAACAGCAGGAATCGCATTGGGGGCCACTCAGATAATCCAGGATAAACAATCGCCCCTCAAAATCCTTTAGGTAATCACATAAAGTAGCATTGAGAGGTTCCAGGGATGGGGGGAGCTTGGGAAGATCTCTGTCATTCCACCTACCAAAAAGTTAAAACCAAGTGTCCCTTCTGCCTTTTTCCCTAAATGTGTTTCCCCATAGTAAGGAATCTCAAACAGAAGGGAAAGCATTTTCCCCAAGGAGGAATCTCCATTTGGGTCACAAAGCCAGACAACTATTCTTCCTCTGGAAAAAAATCAATTCTGTCTGCAGGGAATAGAAGGAAAAAGAAAAAAAAAAAAAGAAGAAGAGGAAAGAGAGGGAAGATAATCTGATTTTACCAACAATTTCAACTGCAGGCAGCTGAGTCTTCGGGTAGCAATGACTGGGGCACAGGGAAGGGCAGGAGCTGGAAGAGACGCTTCCAGAAGCATCCCTGAGGCCCAGCCGCCTGCTGAGTGCGCCCCACTCCTCTCTCTGTGCTTGTGGATGGGTGGCTCTCTAACTGGTGAGGAAACCCCACACCCCAAAGCCGAGGGGCTCTCCCAGGACCCCAGGACCCAGGTACTGTCTGGATCTAAAACTCGGGTTATTTCCATCCCCGCATCTTGTCCTAGGCGATGATGTGCTTTCGGCAGGGACCGTGGGATGGCCAACGGGCAGTCCGACCCCACGGCCACGTCCCGGCCTCGAGCAGGCGGGCTCTCTGGGCTCGAAGGCAGGGTCTCGTTGCTGATTCCGCACCCATCCCCCTGCCACTCTCTCTGGGCCTCGTATTTCCTGCTGTGAAGTTAATGTTGATAATCTTAGTCCCCTACTTATCTTGTATAAATAACTATCATCTGTGGACTATCTCGACAGCACAATGTGGAATCATTGTTCCCGATTCTACAGGAAGGGAGGCTCGGAGAGGGCAAAGGGCCTCGGCAAGGGCCCCCACGGGTGGCACCGGATTAGATCCGACCGCTCTGTCACTCCAACCCCAGGGTGTTCTGGCTGCATTCTCCCTCCTCTCCAGGAGCAGCATGTGGCTCCTTGGAAATGCTAGTAAATGCGGGTGCAGTGTGGAGGAAGGTAAGCAGCGGAAGGCGTCTTAGGAAAAAGAAGGAATCTTCAGGCACCAACCCCAAAGCAGATTCTCCCAGACTCCAGAGGATGCTTGCAGGGGAGCAGGGAGCATGAGCTCATGCCCACAAAGCACTCCCCTTCCTGGGGAGAAAGCCAATATGGGGACTGCAAGCCTGGTCTCCCCAGGGCTGAGCAGAGAGAGCACAGAGCAGGGGGCCTGGGCAGGGGCGCTGGGGGCGTCGTGTGCCCCGAACACTAACTGGCTGAGGGCTGAGCCATGCCCTGTGCCCTGAAGATGTGAATGCATCTCCAGAAGCGCTTGATTTACTCCCAGGGAATAATTTAGTGGGAAGAATATGGCTCAGTGTTTTGTAACATTGTGAATTATTATTATTGCTTAGATTAAGCTTGTCTGAGCCTATCATAACAGGATGAGTAGGACTGGCCAAATGCTTATTGCAGAATTATTAGTAGAAATGCAACGTTTAAATGAGGATGGACGTCTCCCAGATCTTGTTCAGGCAAGCAGTGGCTCCCCAGCACCCATTACAGGGAAGCCATGCATTTATTCAAAGCAATGGTTCTCTGGGCTGGCGGCCTTGGCAGTATCTGCCACCAACTAGACTCTCTCTTCATTTCATTGACATCCACCATGGCCAGAAGAAATCACGAAAGCATTTCACACCATTACGAGGGTGATTGTCTTCGTATCAAAGATCACACCCTAGAATATGCTTAAAAGTGGAAATTCTAGGGTGTGTACGGGACACTAGAGAAATTTTCTAAAAATAGGACTGTTTTCACACAAACAATGAACCCTACGGTAAGCGATGGACTATAATTAATAGTACAATTATAAAAACGTCCTTTAATGAGTTGTTGCAAATGTAACACATTAACGCAAGGTGTTAATTATAGGGTGTATTATTACATAATAGGGAAACTCTATTTTATGCACGCTTTTTCTGTAAAACTCAACTTCTCTAATAAAAATAAAATATAGTCCTAGAACTTAATAACCCCTCACAATATACCCTGACTGGGAAGCCGCATAAACAAATAGCTGCTATTTGGAGCAAGTTTGGGTCTAGAGATTTAGCTCTGGTATCTGGACCCTCGCAAGGATGACCTTGGGAGTGAAGGTGAAGTTTGGATATAACCAATTTTACTTCAAGGGAACCTACACCTCTGGGCCCCACCTCCCTTTCCCTTTTTTTTTCTTTTTTATAGACCCACCAGAAATTGCAAAATTGGTAGAGAGGTCCCATGAACCCATCATTCAGCTTTCTCCAACGGTGTCATCTGATAGAACTACATTGCATTAACAAAACCTGAAATTGACTGACATAATTCACTAGATGATAGATCTCACTCAGATTTCACCAGAAGGCCCAATCCCCTTTTACAGGGGACATTTGTCACTTTGGGGTGCCCAGCACCCCATCCCATTCCCCAGTAGCATCATGGTCTCCTCCTGGGGAGTTCTCTTGCCCTCCATATGTGTAGCATAAATGGAGAATAATTTTAAGAGGAGAAATTAAACAGGGCCATCCCCTCTACTCCAGAATAAACAGGAGTCAGTAGGGCGTTGGGCCATGCCATTCTACTAGAAGATGTCCACTGGGCTGTCAGCTGCTACATGATGGAAAAAAATTGAATTCCTGCCCATTCCCAAACCTGCCCAGAGCCTCCCTCCCCACCCCCATTGCATTCTGAGAGCCCCAAAATCTTTGTGTGAATTGCCTTTTGCCTGGAAAGCCAGAATCCACTTCTGTCACATGTATATAAGAATGCAGACTGAACTGCCCACGAATCTCTAGATGGAAGATGAGCTGGGCTGGCGCTGTGACTCCAGCTTAACAGAGGCCCTGAGGCCGGTGCTGCCGAGGCCCCACCTACCCCCAGGCCCACGTGAGTTCACTGGCAATCCTGGCAGGTAGCCCCTAGCACCTGACAGCAGCCAATCTCAGGAGCCTGGACCTTTCTCTTCTATGCCCAAAGACTTTCTCCAGAGTGGTTAGCCCCAAGTAGGGGCAACCCAGAAGCGTGGGGGCAAATAACAGGCCTGGGGACAATTCTCAACTAATGGAAGAGAAGGGACAGTGAACAAATGTCCCAGCCCCTCTATATCCAGTGGGGAACTACTCTGAGCCACCACATCCTCAGACGGTCCCCATCTGAGTTGTCCACAGCAGTAACGTGCATATTGTCACGCCTGGCAGTGGGTCTTCTCGTTTTCCCCACCTGCTCCCCTCTGCTTCCTGGAATCACCTCCCAAACAGACTACTTGCAGGCCTGACCCCAGAGTCAGCTTTTGAAGGAACTTGAGCTGAGACCCAAATACAGAAAAGAATTGAACAGCCTAACCAGAAGGAAGAAGAGTGGGTTTGATAGGGCTTCGGGCCTCCACAGTCTAAGGGTGGACATGCTGCTGTGGCTGCTCACACCTGAACCTGGTGAGTGCTGGAAGGGGCTGAAATGGTGGTGGTTTGGAGGTACTCGGTGAAATAATCTGTAATGTTACAACTAAATTCACCTGTTTCTTTTCACCTCTATCCATATGGTCACCGAGAGCTTACCATCACCTACACAGCATGCACCATGTTTCTATGGGGACAGCTCCAGTGTAAGGACCCATCCCACAACAGTTGGGGTGTTCTCTTTTTGACCACTGAAGCTGTCAGCATGACAAAATAAACATGCAGGAGGACTATGCAGTGTGCCACGGGTATTTATTTGTCTTTCTGAGGAACTGCTCTATCTGAGGACAACAATGATGCAGTGATAAGATTTATTTTCACCCCTTGCTGGAAAGGGAGTAGGGAGCGGTTCCCGGACATCGATAATGGCGTTGATTGATAACAAGCTTCTCTAAGGGAATGAGGATGTGCATCCTCATCCTTAGTCCTACCACCAAGAATCTAAGATATCTGAATAATCCTAACTATAGAAAAACTGACGTGCACAAAGATGTTCGCCTCATTGTTATTTATAATGGTATTTCTACTTTAAATGACCAGAGAAAGGGGAATGGTTACATAAAATAGATGGTTTACTTGGATTGAAAAATGAGAAGTATGCAATCTTTAAACATGACAGCTACAATGATTATGCAATGATATGAAAAATATTTATGGCACTATGCTATGTGAAAGCAAAGACACAAAATCCCATCTACAGCATGATAAATGTGGCAAAAGAGCTGAAAGAAAATGTGCCAAGACATAAACAGTAAGTATTTTTGGGTGCTAGGACAAGGGTGATTTAATTTTTTTTAATGCATTTCCCAAGTTAACCTTACAGGGCCTTTACTACTTTAAAAGAGAACAAAGAAAGCAACCATTATTTTTTATGTGAGCTGCTAAATGCAGCGCTTGTTTGCAAAGAATATGTCCATGTTTTCCAGATTTATATCATAAGATCTATCTTTTTCTTTGACCACAAAAAGCAAAGGTAAATCTAGTTGAAGCTGCTCTGAAACAATGGGGATGGATAATAAAAGCACATCCTATATATGGCAAGTGAAACTGTAAGTATGAAAGAGCAACCAGGGTTTGAAAAGAACAAATCACACCCAGCTACTGCAGTGATGCCTTTTCTTGATTGAAAAAAAAATGGAGTAGCCAAGGAGACCGGAGGCAAGATGAGAGCATGGGACACCAGAAAAGCCACTGACGTGGCATCTACCAAAATCTTTCTTGAAAAATTAATCCAGTTTGGCTGGACTATGCATGCTGTCAGCTCCCAGCATTAGCAAGGTCCAAGCTTGATTGACAGGCCTTATCTTGCAAGTCATTCGTGGACCTTCAGCAAGCCACACACGAGCCGTTAAGATGCTTGGATGAGGATCACGAAAACCGGGGTGGGGTGGAAACGCTCTCTAGGAGGTGGGGAACAGCACCTGATGATAAGATGCAGTTTTTCTTTCCTTAACAGGAGGTTCCCAGTAAAGGGCAGACTATGGAGAGATTGGAGATGGGCCTCGAGAACGTGCTAACGTTCTTATTAACCATCTGGAAGAACACACAAACAGAACATTAATTTCACAAGGAATAAATCTGCAAGGGCCAGAAAACTAGAAGAGGAGCAGAAAAGGATGGATACAGAAAGGAGAATAGAACAAAATCAGGAGAAAAGTGGCATGGAAGAGCTGAAAGTGTGAAACAGCGTGCAACATGAGAGATGGAGCCAGGCTAGGGTGAGGCAAACAGCCTCAGGAACAAAATTTAAAGGGGTGCCAAAAACTCAGTAATTTAAGATAAATAACATTTGAATGCAATATTTATTTTTTAATTTAGAAAATGTTGATTTTTTTAAAAATCTTGATTATGAGTTTTGGGGACACCTCCTTAACTTTTGTACTCATGTCAAGTGCCTCATTCAGCTCATTCTATTCCTAAAAGAAAAAAAAAAGGAGTATGACAAGGTATAATAGCTAAGGCCAAGTGGAAAGCATGGGGTTGAAAGAGCAGAGCATGTGGTGCATGGCGTATGCCCTGGATAGTCCAGGATCATGGCTGGACACCATCCAGGAACTGTGAGAGGGTCTGGGAGGTGACCAGTGGAATCTCTGTGGGCAGCTTGTTAACGGAAAGATGGCAGCAACTTGGAGGGATTTCACAGAACCGTGAAAAGTAGTCAACAAGAATCATGACTGCTTTTGGAAAAGGATGGGAAAACATGGCCCCACTGATGAAAAGCAAAAGGATAAATTGAGGGTGGGACATGGGAGAGGGAAGGTGCCTTGGCAGCAGTACCAGCTAAAAGCTGGCCAAGTCTCTTATCACAAGGAACCTGGAGGAGTGAAAAAAAGTGACAGTGGTGTCTATTCTGAATAAGGGCATTAATTCAATATTTGGAACCTTCATTTTTCTTATTTACCCCCATCCCTTGTTGGCTCAAGTATTCCCTGAAATTCTTAAGGATTCGTGAACAAAGAGGCCAGAATCTAAGCCCATTGTGCCAGTTTGAAAGAATGTATGCACTCTAGAAAAGTCATGTTTTAATCCTAATCCCATTTTGTAAAGGCAGCCATTTCATCTAATCCCTATTCATTACTGTATGTTTAAAACTGCAATTAGATCATCTCCCTGGAGATGTGACTCAATCAAGAGTGGTTGTTAAACTGGATTAGGTGGAGACGCGTCTCCACCTATTTGGGTGAGTCTTGATTAGTTTACTGGAATCCTATGAAAGAGGAAACATTTTGCAGAATGAGGAGATTCAGAGAGAGTCGAGAAGAACGACAGAGCCACGAGAAAGCCACAACAGAGAATGCTATCAAACCACAAAGCAGTCAGTCCACTAGCCAGTGACTTTCGGAGATGAAGAAGGAAAACGCCTCCCACGGAGCTAGAGAGGAAGCTAACAGATAATGCCGTGTTCGCCATGTGCCCTTCCAACTGAGAGAGAAACCATGACCGTGTTTGCCATGCACCTTTCCATTTGAGAGAGAAACCCTGAACTTTATCGGCCTTCTTAAGTCAAGGCATCTTTCCCTGGATGCCTTAGATTGGACATTTCTATAGACTTGCTTTAATTGGGACATTCTCTCAGCCTTAGAACTGTAAACTAGCAACTTATTAAATTCCCCTTTTTCAAAGCCATTCCATTTCGGGTATACTGCATTCCAGCAGCTAGCAAACTTCAACCCTCATAGAACTGCAAAAACGCTATGGTGGAAGGAACGTGCGTCAGGAGTCAGAGGACTTGGGGTCCAGCTGGCTGCATCCCTAATCAGAGAAGCCACTTGATGTCTCCAAGTCTCCATTTCTGCCTCAAACAGGGGAGGGAGAAAAAAGAACTTAAGACCATTTGTCTTTTATCCTATCTGTTGACCTGAAAGTGAAGTATTCCTATGAACAGGAAATGAGAACTGATACCTGAAGTCGGACATGGCCCAGGGCAGTCCATGGCCTTGGTGACAGCTTACAGCAGGGGATCTTTCCCACATGCACCTGCTGGAAAGGCTTGAGCATTTGGAAGAGGAGTACAGAGATGTTCAGGGAGATCTGGGCCTTCTCTGGCCCTCTGAGAGCTCTATGACTGGGAGATTTGTTCAAGGGCAGTAATAGGCGACATTTAAACAGTGGGTGGTGGGCATACTTGATAAATGCTGTTAGTGAGGAGGGTGAAGGCTCGGCACTGAATTCCTTGAGGCTCACTCTCTCCCCTACATCCCCAGCACCCCCATTCCCAGCTCCAGTGTTGGCCAACCCTCAGATATTCAGGTCTCCCTGGAATCCATGGTGAAAGGGAGAGACACATGGCAAAGAGATGAAGAAGAGCACAGCTCTGCTCCAAAGAACAATTCAAGAGGTTTGAGTGCTAAGGATATTAAGGCCAAAGAGGCAAGAAGGGCTGATCCTACCGGTACGCATCTAGAGAGCCACGTGCAAGAAGCCCTGGCCAGAGGGGAACAAGCATTGCTGGGCCAGCAGCCCAATGGAGAGCGCTGGTAAACCTCAGCTGGCCTAAGCACAGCTTCCTCCTCCCTCCTCTGTGAATGTAATAGAGCCTCGTCTAATTTACCCACTTCTTAGCAGACAGAGAAGGTGGCACAGAGAGCTGTCCAGTCAGATTATGTCATAGAAGAGGATCACAGGAGAGAGTGATTACATGAGTCCTGACATTTAAGGCACAGTAAACTCACCCAGAACTAAAACATGGCCCTATAAATGAATGTCCAAGGCTCCGTCCAACATCATTAGAAACTCCCCCTCCCTTGGGGACAGACTGGCAAGAGGAAGAGACGGGCATCTTTATCCACGTGACTGCAGGTCCTGCCCTAGAAGTGGTCTCCCGCCCCAGTTTCAGAACAGCATCTCCCCGATCCTATATAGTATAACCCATAACGTACGGGAAGAGGATGCTGACAGAAGAAGCAAGAGGCTCTTCTCGGTGGTGCCCCACCCTAAGGAGCGTTCTGGAAGCTGCCTCTAATTCCTCATGGGCTACTAGACCTGAATTAAAGTACATCTATTTAGTTATACTAAAAACTCTTTCCACCAGCAGCCCCCCGGAAAGGACACAAAAAAAGAAACTTGGAGAATAAAAAATGTGCTTAAATGATCTCAAAAGAATCTGCCATCTCCCACTGCTTCCGCAATGAGATTCCACCAATGGATGACTTCTCAGTGTCCTCCTTGCTCAGAGATGCCCACCTCCAGCTAAGGAAGACCTTCCAGAAGCCGTCAGCCCTCAGGGCCTTTCCATTATAACTTAAACGGCCTGTTGACAAAGGCATTTCCTTCCCACAGGCACGGTGGGTGGAGAATGTGTTTCATGACCCCATATCTGGTGGCCTTTGTGAATGATTCTGCAACCAGCAGCCACCAATTTCTGAACTTCTAGGGCACAGACTAAGAACTATATGGATATCAGTATGTTCAATCCTCACCCAACCCTATGCTGTAGGTATTATCATTTTACGACAAGGAACACTGAGGCTCAGGGAAGTCCGGCAACTCACGAAAGGGCACTGAACTAGTGAGCAGAGGTAAGAGTTAGACCTAATCCGTAGCCTCATGACCCAACTCTCAGCCCCTGTGTTGTTAGGTTGATACACTGATAAAGGACAACATTACTGTACGGTGTGGGGAGGCAGAGTACAACATGTGGCTTCTGACTGTCTCCCACAAGGTGGTGAAAAGATGGGTCCACTGCAGCACTGTTCTCTTTGCTTCTTTGCATCAGAAGCCTATCCTCCCACGCCAGACTTCTGTCCTCAGTAAAACTGCTGGGAGGGGATCCACAGGGAATGGTGACTCCCAAAAGGGCACAAGTCTTCAGGGGTGAGGCTACAGGTCTCCCCACCAAGTGGGCGAGAGAAGCAGACATGCAGGGTTCCACCCACAGCCTCCCTTTCTCCATAGAGTCCCCACTTAAGCTGGCAACAAATACCAATCTCCCTTGAGGGCCAAAGCACTGAGGGAAACTCTAGAAGCATCCCAGAGGTCCTGCCTGGAGCAGCGAAGCCTGGCCTTCCATTTGCAGGGCAGTGCTGGACAATTCTAGCCCACAGACATGCTCCGGCCACGGACTTGGGTTTGTGTGCTGGTCTAGCAATCTTGTTATAGTGCCATGCCCACCCCCAGCTAGGCAGGTACCTGAACTCACGCTGGACCAGAGGACACCACTAAATAGAGGGGCTTAGCTAGAAATAACACTAACTTAAGAGTGCTGGTTCCAATGCAGCAAGTTTGATGAGAGAGGTAAGGCACTTATCTATCTCTAACATTTAAAGATATTTTTGTTATTGCTATTGCATGCAGGTATGGCTAAGAGAACCCTTTTGCACGGGATTCCTTCTGCCCAGACATAGTTTGAATTCAGAAGCGATTTCTTAGCCTTCTTTTAAAATCCATTCTGCTGCTGCTAATGAAGACGTGCACGTCCTTAGACCATCTCAGTTCCCTACTGCAATCTAAGCTCAGGACTTCCTGTTTGGCCACGTGTTCCCTGCTGCACGAGCTTCCCTAACATTCTTTCATGAGGACAGAGAGCCCAGCTGCTGGGCTTCTCACTTTTTCATTAGTACAATGTTTTGACTTCACGTACGCTGCCCTTGACAGCTTCATGCTGGTGCCACTTGCCAACCATCAGCACTGAAATTCAGTTGCTTCAACTAGTGTGCATGTGTGTGTGCATACGCTGTGTGTGTGTGCGTGCATGTGTATTTGCTCAAGTCTGGCTGACTGCCCTATCTCCATCCTTTCTGCACCTCGGTGTCCCCCTTTCTCTTTGGCCAGCTCTGTGCAGCTGAGCTCAAGGAAACTTTGATTACAGCGGTGAAAGGAAGAGATATTCCAAACATCTCACCGGTGGCCATAGTGAAAACTGAGGGGAGAGGCACCTATCAGGAAAGGCTAATAAGCCAGAAGCAAAGGGTTAATTCTCTCCTCACCACCCTTACATGTTTAGAAGACTTTACAGTCACTGTGTTTCTGCCAGTTGAGCTTCCACTGAGCCTGAAGGAACTCAGATAGTTCTCCCTGGACTTGATCGCAAGTCCTGACATTCTCAAGTTTTGATGCCCCGAATAGACTGACATCTCAATAGACATCTGCCAGGAGCTGGCTGTGCAAGGCCTCCAATTACTGAGCCTTCATTAATTTTCCCAAACGACTAACAAGAATCCTCATAAATAATTCACGCTAAACTACACTGAGAGAGCAGGCATGCCAGTGGGGTAGAAGACATAAGATTGTGATCATGGCTTCCCCAGTTTATTCTCGACACTGCCAAGTCCCAGCAACCACCGTGGTCCTCCTGAGTACCAGCAAGCGCTGCCCTGACCATCCAGGCTTAGCGCCTCAGAAATACCCATAGAAGATGAGGGGACCATCCAAGGACTGACTCCAGCCACTGCCACTTTAGTGTTATAGAGATTTAAGGTTGGAAGAGACCTTGGCAATGAGCTGGCTCATTTTAATTCATGGAAACAGGATCAGAGAGAGGAAGCAACTGGCCCCAGGTCACACAGCCATTCAGCAGGAGAGGCAGGAGGAGAACCTGCAGCTCCTTACGTTGGTCCCCTACTCTATCACTACTCCCTGACCTGCTGTTTCTTCTTTGAGTCTGAATGTATCTTTCTATTAAATAAGACAAAGCTGCATGTCTTCCCTCTGTTTTACACCCAGATTGAACCAAAATAACTCCGTACAGCACTCACTCAAGGGTCATCAAAAGAAAGGTATCTCATAAGTGGAAATATATACACCAAATAATAATAATAATAATGATGATGATGACGATGATGATGATGATGACACCGTCTTTCTCCCACCTACGAAGGCCTTATAAATACGCCACTTTCTAAGCAGCAAAGGCAGTTACTGCACCAAGCCCTTCCCACATGCAATCCCAATTCATCCTTTCTAACCCTATAAAAGAGTCACGACTTACATTTGCAGGGGAGGGAGAGTTCAATGGACTCATCCAAGTCCCCAAAAAAGGCGCAAACCTAGGACTCAAAGGCCAGGCTTCCCCAGAACGTGTGTCCATAATCACTGCTTTCCCTGCCTCCACTGCACTGTATGAGCATTTGTGTGTTGTGGGGTGGGGGAGGTTGTACAAAGTTATGCATATGTTTAAGATTCTGTAGTTAAAATTACATTTCATCATTTGGGTCCATCCTCACCTCCCCTGTGCTTTCTGCTGCTAGAGGAACCTTTAAAACGCCCCACAGTCAGTGACCCCTAGTTGCAAGTGGCCTGTGCTGCCAGCTGCCCCGGTTAACAGGAAAAGGTTAGCCTGGCTTGTGCCACGCCCTTAGCACCTGATGTTTCCTGCGAACAAAGCAGGCCAGAGCACACTCCAAGGAGGCTGAGCACGGGCAAGGGCTGAGAGGGCCCCGGTCTCTCCTGTACTCACGCTCATTTGATAAATGCACCTCTGCCCCTTTGCTGTGCATCTTCAAGACAAATGGATGAGAACCCGAGTTAGCCAAATGCAATGGTGTAAAACACAAGTAACATGAAAAGAAGAAAGGTAAGCTTTGATGAGAATGAAAAAACAGGATGGTCCTGCTTAATGATACAGAAAGATGGTTAAGAAATAGTTAAGTAAAAGGAAAAAAGAACTGTATGCTCCAGGCCATTTTCATTTTAAATACATATGCAAAATATATATGCGATTTTAGACACTTAGGTACACAGATACATGCACATTTACACGGATGCATTCATATACATTATGCCAATATTGTAAGTTCTCTGATTGATAGAATTACCATTGACTTTTCTTCTAGTATTTTCTAGATTTTTCTATAATTAAGGTATACTCCTTTCATAAAATTACATTTAAAATACAAAATCTAAATAAAGGCAAGCACCTTCCTGGGGCTGCCTTATTACAGGGATGCAAAGACTTTGGGAGCTTGTGTTGGTCGGGATGGACAGCAGAGCTGTGGCCGCCGCCCCATCTGCTCCCCTTCCAACCTCCAGGGGCTCCCTGGGAAAAGGCAGCAGAAGATCAACTCTGGAAGCTCCCCTCTTCCCGCTGCACTGCCCCCACCCTGGCCTGCAAGGGGCAGTGACAGACCTATGCAGACACAGCTAGCTGGGAAGGTCAGGGGAAGCCTGCCCGTGTGTGGAAACCTCTGCAGGGGGGTGAAGCGGAAAGATTAAATAGTGTCTGACCTGAACTCACCAAATAAAATAAGACGCCATCCCTGAGTCCCAGTTGGCAGTGGGAGAGGCCAGACTGGACCTGATTGGGACCAGGAGATCTAACAGACCCACCAAGCAGAGAGGGGCAAGCAACTGGGAGACTGAGGATCCCAAGGCAGAGAGCAGCAGACACCCTGGAGATGTGGCAGCGGGAAAATCCCTCATGGCTTCGGGGGCTCTGACAGCAGCCCACAGGCTGAGGTCCAGGCTGCTGGGCTCACAGCCTCAGGGTGAAGGGTTCCGGTCTGAAGAACAGGGCGCGACCACAGGTTCTGAGGACTGCAGTGATCTCTTAAACTCTGTGCCTGTCAGGAACAAAAACGCGCCTTACTCATGTCTGCATGCCCGAGAGTCTAGCTGCATGCCAGCAGACAGAAGGCAGATGCCCCCAAGTACACTCGTGTCCTCCAGGGAAGCCAAGCAAGTCGCTTAAGGAGTAAGAGCCTCAACCTGCCAGGATTTCATGATTGGAACTGGGCTCCTGGACGCACAGCACAGAAGAGAGCTCATTGCACGTCACCCTCAACCTCAGGCCTCTTAGGATTCAAACCTGGTGTCCTGGAGGGAATAGCCAAGGGATGCTATGAGACATCCCCCGAGCCCCGCCTCCCTTGAGCCCCCAACCACTCCCCTTGCTCCTTCTAGACTACTCTCTCCAACTGATGGAACTATAGAATGTCACAACTGGAAGCGACCTTAGAAGCTACTTAATTCAAATCCCTGCTTTTATGGAGGAGAAAAGTGAAGCCCACAAAATAGCCAAAGATAAATTAGAGTATAGCCAGAGCTAGACCCCAAATTTCTAAACTCCCACTTAGGCATATTTTCAACCATTCTATTACGCTTCCCAAAATAGAAATTGCAGGGGTCAGAAAATAGACTTGGGTCTCTCTCGTGGTAAGCTGGAGCCTGGCTAAGCCAAGTGTGGTTGGCAGCAGACAGAATCGGCCTCCCCTGGGAGCTGGGGAGAAATGCAGCATCCCAGTCCCTTGCCCAGATCTTAGATGATGGAGTTAGAATCTGCATTTTAGAAGCTCCCCTAGGGCCGCATTTGCACAGTTTGGGAGGTTTGGGAAGCTTTGAGGGGGAGGATTCGCCTTCTCAACCACCCAGGCAGTGAGGCAAGATGAAAATGCCTCCTTCTCTGTGCCCACCCACCCTCTCTATTCCCCAGCCCCATAGGCTCTGGAAATTGATGGCAATAAACAACAAAACAACAGCCATGTTCCCGTCTCTAGCCAGCCAGAGCTCCTCCGCCCCGCCCAAGGGGGTTTCTGCGAGGCCCTTAGATCTCACTGTGAAGCACACGGTGCAAAGGTGCCTGGAGGAGCAGGGGCAGGTGGTGGCAAGAGCCCCGGGGAGCAGCGAGCAAGCTGGGCCATTAATGCCAAGTGGACAGACGTCATAGCCAGGCACCCCAGGCACAGAGCAACGAGAGCCAAACCAGGGTGCCCAGGCACCTCACTGGAGGAGGGTGGCTAAGGAGAGAAAAGAGAGAAGGCTCCTGCCCCGACCTGCCTCTTGGTTCTTTATCCTTAAGCCAGATGATGCCCAGCAGGCCCCTTGTGGATGCCTGACCTTACGACACTTCCTTCCTGAAGCTCATATGACAACCAGGGCCAATCACTCCAGGGGCACAGGTTCTTAGCGAAAGCCGAATGAGAACAGGTAGACCAGGTGCCAGTACCTCGGGGACCCAATAAATGATCACTTTGCCCACCATGGCTTCACGCCTGTCCCCCTATGTCCCCACCTTCCAGAGCATCTGTGGTCCGTCTGAAAGCAGCAGAGGAGGCTGTATCAGCTTCCCGACCCTGACAGCACCTGAGGTCCCCGGGCAGGTTTCACAAACGGCTGATGCCTGGACCGTACCCCTGAACCCTGATTTCCCTAGTCGTGGGCATGGCCCGGCCACTGGAATGTCACAAAGATCCCAAGGTGTTGCTCACATCTGACCAAGGCTGCAAACCATGGATTACTCGGCGCTCTTCTGAATGGAGCAAAAATAACAATGATTTCTGACCTCACCCCATTAACTGAGTGAGTATTACATGGCCAGGGACTAAGCTAATTGCTTCGAGTACACACATTTCATTTAGTTCTCATAAAACCCTCCCTGTTAAGGATTATCCCTCTCGTTTGCCGTTGAGGAAATGGAGGCACAGATGGTTCACAGTCAACACGAGCCCCACAGCAGCAGAACTGGGATCCAACCCCAGTCCTGTCTCGTGCTAAGCTCCACGGCGCGGCAGCAGCCCAGTTGAGGAAAAACTGTCAGGGGCTCGGCATGGAAGAAGACGCCATGTGATTAGCCAGGTCCCCCTAAGGTGATGGTGAAGGAACAGACATCAAGGGAGAGAGAGGAAAGGAAAAGCACGCGGGAGCTTAGGACAAGGCAGCTCAGTTCTAGAATCTTCCTCTTGATGGGGCGGCACCACGGGGGGTGGGAAGGAGAAAACAACGCACGAGAAGAGCTGCTAGCTGGAGTGGAACAGACCTTCCTCCATCTCAGAAGCAATTAACAGGCACCAACATAAAATGTCAGGATCCTTGTCCCATTACAGGAGTACACAGCTGAAGGCCCTGGTTGGGGCGGGGTGGGAGGAGCCCCAGGCTCCAGCCCTTTGGGTGCAAAGCCCGAGGTGCTCTGAGGACACTCCACCAGGAATCAGTGATGCTGTGCCTGCTGAGTCTGCAGGGTAAGACCAGTCCCCCAGTAGAGACACACGTCAGCAAACACCACCACCCGTCACCGTGGAAAGGTCTGAGAAAAAGGTCACGAGGCTGCGAAGGCGTGGAGGGCACTGGGCAGGCCTGCACAGAAGGGCGAACACGAGGCTGTGGAGAAGCCATGGAAAGGGTCCTGTGGCAGGAATGGAAACCCCGTGGGGCTGCAGCTGTGGCCACCACCACCTGGGCCTGGGTCCCAAGTCAGAGCAAGCTGGGGTGTCTGGGGCAGGGGAGGGCAACGCGGCCCGAAGGCTCGGGGGTGGGGGGACACCCAGGCCCCATACCCTGAGGCCGGCCAAGCAGTTTTGGTAGCTGACGGGAGGAAAATGGGGAGCAGCTAGCATTGGGGAACTTGCCACCGACTTGTGAGCAGGCAGGAAGCTCTCCGACGGTGGAGGAAAACAACGAACAACCTGTGCAGGGCCTGCAGCAGCTCCGCCTCTCCTTCTACTCCGACTTTGCAATTCACAGCAGCGGCTAAGAGCGCAGGCCTGGGACTCAGACGGGCCGAGGTGGCCGGTGTCTCTGCATCTCAGTTTTGCCGGCCTGCGAGACAAGAGCCCGCAGCCGTCCGTGCCGGGGCCCGCTGCGGGATGGCCGATCGCCAGGACTGTGCAACGGCGATGAGCAGATCTCTGGTTGCACACTTACTTTGTTCTGAGCACACACATGTGCACACGCGGCCGTTTCCATGGCGACGGCACCCTCCGGGCCACTTCCAGGAGCTGAATTCTGCCAGCTCAGCCTGTGCTCTCCCCACTTGACCCAGAGGACCCCGAGACCCCTTGGAACCCCACTTGGCTGAGGCATCCGAGGGGTGCAAGGCCATCCCAGTGCTTGTGCCACCCCCACATGCACAGCTGGGGCTATTCCTCCTTAGCTTGGGACTTGAGGGTACCTCTTGGCCTGGGACCAGATGGTGAAATCCTTCTTTCCCGGGGGCCAGAGAAAAACTAGGAGGGTAGCACAGCGACCTCCCCTCAGCTCTGGACTCAGGCAGACCTGCCACTTCCGACCACCTGACCTTGGACTAATTAGTCACCTTCAGTTGCCTCATCAGTGCAATGCAGATAATAGATGCTGAGCAGGGCTACCGTAACATTTAGTGTGGTATGAAGAACACCTGGCTAGGCACTTGATACATTGTAACTACTCCCTTAAATGAAAGGCAGGACCCCCCATCTTCTGATTCGATTTTTAGGGTACTAAGTCAACCCACAGCAGGGTCCACAAGCCCAGTAGGCCGGCTGCCTGTTCTTGTTAATCGGTTTTCCTGGGGCACAGCCACGCCCGAGCTCACATCTCACGCACAATGGTTTCTGTACCACAAGAGCAGAGCCTAGCGGAGGCAACAGAGACCAGACAGCTGACCAAGTCTGACATGCTTTCTATCTGACCCTTTGCAGAAAAAGTTTACCAAACTTCTCATCTACACCTTACGAGTTGCTCAAATGCCTCATAATCACCCAGGGTGATTTTTAAGAATACAGATTGCCGAGGCCGGGCTCCAGAGTTGCAGATTCAGAAGATGTGGACCAGGAAACTTCATTTTATTCAGCGTCCCCCAGCCCCACCCAGAAGGCCTGAGGACAGGCAGCCTGGCTGATGCAGCCAGCACCCCACAGGGCCAGCCCCGGGGATGCTTGTCGATGGGGGTGGGGTCTGCCATCCCCAGTGGCCCTGTGGTCCCCAGGAGCTCAGATCTGCTTTGCTTTGTTTTAAGGCTCAATACAGAAAACTTGAGAAACAAAGAAAAAAATCACAAAGGATAAAATAGAAAGTACTCATAATCCCACTACCCAAAGATCACTGCTGTTTCCTTCTGGCCTATAATTCTAAATCCTCCCCTAATTTTTCTTAGGTATATGTATGAAAAAATGTATTTTTTTTATCTGACCAAATAAAAAATATGGTAAAAGAAACTGAAACCCTTTCTCAATCGGAAATATACTGTAAACATTTTCACAGTCAGTAAATATTGTTCTAAAATCTCATCTTGCCATGCAGCTGTAAAAACTATGCAGCAGATCTCTATGAATGGATAAGACATAACTTCACAGTAAGATTGTGAGTGCAAATAATGTGGTCTGAGCAATGCAAATAGAAGCTCCCATCCGTGTAAATGCAGTGGAGGCACCCGTATCCTCATATAAGCCCTGACCATCTCTGGAAGGATATGTAAAAAACTCTAAAGTGTGGATTAGGAGAAGGAATAAAGGAAGACCAAGGTTAATTTTTCACCACATTATTTTCATACTATTAGACATTCTTACCATTATATGCATCCTTTTGGAAATCCTAAAAATCTCTCTTTTTTTTTTTTTACATGGGCAGGAACCGGGAATCGAACCCGGATCCTCTGGCATGGCAGGTGAGCGTACTTGCCTGCTGAGTCAGCGTGGCCACCCTAAAAATCTCTTCTTAACAATCACCATTTGTAACGTGTGCATCACTGAAGGGACCTAGTGGACTTAACTAATCTTTATTGTCAGGTATATGAAGTAGTTTTTAATTTATCAAGTTCACTCTAAAAGCCACAGTGGGACATCCAGCCCCATACACATAAATAGGGCCATCCACTTGTGATTGTCAGAGGTGGGGGTACTAGAATGTAGGTTTCCATGATTTTAGGCTTTTAGTACAAGCTGCCAAACCACTTCCCCAGAAGCCTGCCCCAGTTCACACCCACAAGGACAGCCAACGCGTGTGGCCATTTCCCATTCCTTGGATGCCCCCTGACTTCTGCTAGCACATCTCAGAAGGCAGCAATCAGGCGAAACTCCTGCCCTGCAAAACAAAGACAGAGGCTGGTGCTGCTGTGGCCATGTCCACTTGTAATGGCTAAAGTGGAGCGCCAACCCACAGGCCACCACGGGGCCCAAGGCAAAGCACTGAACTCCATTTATTTTGGAAGGATTCACTTCGCAAGGCAGTTCTGGAGCCACCCGACATTGGGGGCCGAGGGACGCAGGGTACCCTTCTCAGAGCTTCACACCAAGGCCGGCTGGCAGGCAGACAACGCTGGCATTCCTTTCCCCCTGCCGAGAGGAGGTCTGCACGCTCACAATAGCACAGAGGCCCCTTTGAATTCAGGTAGAAAGACCCAGAGTTTCTGCAACTGATAAAGAAAGTACTCCAGTCTTGGGCCAACTATGCAACTCATATTACACGGTAAATTGGAGGGCAGGGCAGGTTTCCAGTGCAAATACCAATGGAGCAGCAGGGCTGAGAAAAATGGGATGGCAGCCATGGAAGGCGGCCTCTCTGAGGCGGGTGGGCAGGCTGTGGAGCCACCAAATTAGCCCACGGGTTTCCTCCACCCACAGATGTCCTGAGGTCTCCAGGGCCTCCCAGCCTGATCTCTCCAGTTTCCTCTAGCCCCCACCACCACCTCCAAGATCAGCTGCGAGAAGGGGAGCAAAAAGGACATGGAAGTTTCTAGAAAATGAGAGGAAAGCCATTCCTAGCAACACAAGGAACTTTAGGCTGGGATGCCAGCCTGTCCACTGACTGCTAGCCTCTTTCCAGTGGGGATAGCAGTATCGATTCATCTCAAAACTGTCACTGAGATCAACTGGTTTTGAACCAAGAAAGCCACTTCTGAAGCTCCTTTAGGGAAAGAAAGGTTTATTTACCCAAAGAAGGTAGAAGCAAAATACCTTAGAAGTAATGGTTGTAGTTTGTAATCACACAGTCACATTATTCCTACCAGTGAGTCTTTGGGGCAGGTGAGTTGTGCTAAATGGCACACAGGAAGAAATGGAGAGCAGAGAGGCGCCTAGGTCCCCAGGTCACACCTGTGGCTTCGTCCACTGTGACTGGAAGCAGTCAAGTAGCAGAATCTTCTGGAAGCTCATTAGAAATGCCAACTCTCAGCCCTTACCCCAAACCCGTTGAATCAGAAGCTACATTTTAAAAAGACCTGCAGGGGCTCAGATGCACATTAAAGTCTGAGCAGTACCACTCATGTTCTCCACTGGTTCCCAAACTTTCGTGGGCATCAGAATCACAGGGAGAGAGTGCCTGATTAGGGTGTACCGGGTGAGCCTTCGGCATCCATGTGCATCTTTAACAAGCTCCCACAGTGCCCAGATCAGCTGGCCTGCAGACCAAAGTCCAGTGTCATAACCACCTGCCTCAGAATGATCCAGGGAACTAGTTACATACGCAGATGACATCGTGGACACAGACCATGAAGTCTCAACCTTGGCTGTGCATCAGAGTTAGAAAAGCAAGCCTGTGCCTGGGTTCACCTCTAGAGAACCTCATTTCATTGGTCTGGGGTGTGGCCTGGACTTTGGGATTTATATAATTTCACAAGGTGATTGGAATGTGCAGCGAAGATTGAGAACCATTGACTTAGCGAGAGCCGGTTTACACCTGGTTTTGATACCGGCCACCTGTGCGACCTTGAGCAGGTCGGTCACCCTGAGCAGTTGCCCCAGCTTTAAAATGCAGATAACAGCCACTTAGGGAGACTAAATATTATAGGATCTAGTAGGCATCTGGCATTCAATAGTCACTCAACAAACGTCCACAGTCATCTTCTCCCTTCTCCCACTATGATCAGTGCTGGGGGGTGACCAGTTAATAGTCTTGCCTATACCCCAAATCCAAGCTCCTTTCTAAAAATCAAGCATAGAAATATTTTCTTCTTCCTTCATCACCACCAGGGAAGACGTAAAGGGGCTGTGACCTGCAAACACCACCTAGGAGGTGCCACCTAAACCCTCTCTGCTTGCAGCAGCAGAGTGAAGAGAAGAAAAGAGAATAAAGAGGTAGTCACCAAAGCTACTCTGTCCCTCTCCAGACATGCCCCAGAGTAGTGAAGAAGGGAGAAGAGGCTGGAATGCAGCTGTTAGTGAAGGAGCCAGGGAGAGGCCACCTGAGGACGCTCCTCCTGTCCCCTGGGAACTTCAGGCCTGGAACAAGAGTGGCCACTGGACGCTGATACTAGCTGTTCTCCTGCAGGGCCCCCACTCCCACCATCCTGTCCAGCATCTCCCGGGGACGAACAAATGTTCAGCCACAGGGGCCAGTGCCCAGAGAAGGGGCAGGCCGAGGGATCTGCAGCGCTTGGCTTCGTTGTTGTGTTCACTATGTAGTTTTTCTCCGCTCATCTAAAAACATGTTTGCCGATCAACAGTTGCTTTGATCTCCCTGCTTTGTGGCCTGCGATCACCAAGGCTGCTCTCTGTCCACCTGAAGCCCTCTGCAGACGAGCAGGCCGCTGAAACCCAGGGCATGAGCACAGAAGTTACCGGGAGCCAAAGCCCCCCGACACTGCTCCTCCTCCGGGCAAGCAAAAGCCCCTAAGACCCGAGGGGGAAGATGAAGGGAGAGAAAGGATGTGCCCCAAGAAGAGAGGTGGGGACTCCGCTGCAGTGGTTTCTGCAACATGACTTCACCAGGTCAAAAATCATCTTGGAACAAGAGCTCTGTGTGGAAATCCAGGTCGGGGACCCTCTCCCCTCTGGGTTTCCCTTCCCGGGGCCTCGATGTGTGGGATGTCTGGGCCCAGTGAGGGAGGGTGTCACGAGTACTTGGAGTGAATAATAAAATTCTAAAGTTTGAGGATTTTTAAACAGTGAAAATCAGGATGAATTTGAGGTTATTCCTTGTTTTTAAAATCCCTTTTGCTAAGCTGTCTTCTGACACATTATCTGAGGCGTGAAATGACTCTCAGGTCAGTGTTGGTTGTCCCCATGGGACAGCGGGAGGCATGTGACTGTCATTGGTCACGTGTACAGCAGTGGACAAAGGCTGAGAACTGTCAACTAAGATACCGAACTGCTGCTCACCCTGTGGGAACCAGTTGCGGCAACACGGATTAGTAAGAAAATGTTTCTCTGCCAAAGTTAAATGAATCAGAGACGCAATCACTTTGGCCAGAGGGCCAGGCCTATTGGCTATCCTTGGCCCTGCTGACTGGGATACAGGAGGGCTGCCAAGAACAGCCAGTTAGCAGACAGCCACGGAGGAAAAACATTTCATAGCAGACTCAATTTCCAGGGATTTCCCTTCAGGTAGAAGAAATGGTGCTAGAGGATAGTCGGCTGCCGAAAACCTTGAGGGTGGGAAATAAGGAGGGGAGCAAGGGAGCAGCCAGGTAAGGCAGCTTGGCCTTACCAAAGCCAGTGGGGACAGCATAGGGACTTGCAGGCGGAGTCACTGCAAGCCTTCACAGAATCCACAAGGATAGGGCAGCACAGGCAGGCCATCAACAGCACATGACCTTCCAAGCCTCTTATCAAAGCTCCTTGGCCCCACAGGCCAGGGCTCAGTCACCACACAAGACCGGGCTCCATCTGCAGCCAGAGACTCTCAGTGAAGTCCAAAGCAGAAGGCTCCAGACTTCAGCTAGTGTACATCCTACCTGCAGGCTTGCCACAAACCTAACCCTAACTAATTTAACTTGGTCAAATGCTAGGATTGTCCTTTGGGGTTGGAGGGTCAGCCAAAGTGGCTGAAAAGAGGGAAGGGGCATGCAAACGTGTGTTAGGAGAATACAAGGAGTTTAGCATAATAAAGCAGGGAAGGAAGCCAGAAACCATCCCCAACACGATGGTCAGAGTCATCTTAAGCTGGTTTCCCAAGCCGGGAATCCAAGTGCAGGGTCACAGCAGGGCCCAAAGGTAGCTTCCTCCTTTGCTTACCTCAATTCAGAGGAGGAAATAGAAAAAGAAGTCAGGGAAAAAGAAAAATAGGCAAAAAGGGAGAAAAGGGGAGAATGGACAGATCATTTTAAAAATTCAGGAAACCCAAGTGGTCCACCCAGTTTTACTTCTGACTTGCGTTACTCTTGGCTTCCAATTCCCTGTTAAACAGAAGCCAAATATGCACATTTCTAAGAGCAAAAGATGCCATATTATCAATGACATCAGCAGAGACCTTTATCCAGGGACCAGACCCGCCGTTCATAGTCTCACTGGGCTCCAATCAACACCTCCCCTGCCTGTGCTCATAGCTATAGACACACGGATCCTCTATCCCAACCGAGGAAGAGGTGCTGAGTTACAGCATCAAACCTGAGGAGTCAAAAGCCCAACGTCTCTCCTACTACTCCCCCATGCAGCTAGAAGAAACCTTCTCAGTCTTAGTGTTCCAACACTAAGAGAGAGGGCAGAAATGACACCCTCCAGTCCAATCACACACCTTCAACCGAGGAGCTAAACCAAAGGTATAACAAGACCATTCAATGCAGGCAGCAGACCCTGAGATCTTTTGGTAGGACCCAGCACCTCCAAATCAGGACTCTGGCATGATTCTACAATCCACTCAGAGCACAGTTACCATCTACTTATGGAGAAAATGTTAATATCCCCCAATCATAATCAAGTAGGCAACCACTTTACTTTAAGTACCTATTAACTAGCATTAATTTATGGGAAGGGTTCTGGGAGCATTCATCCACAGGCCCACCAGGGGCACCAGTTCATATTCAACCCTTAGGATGAAAAGCAAATGGCTAGTGATGAGGTACTTAAGGCGTTGCCAGAAGCCCAAGTGACCATTCTTGACTCCCTTCCTTTCCAGCCTTGTGGCTTCTGCAGTCCTGACCCCCCATGGAAAGAAATGAAGGAAGTCCTCTTAGCCTAGGAAGCAAAGATAGGATAGGTCACCTCTCATCTCTCCCCAAGGCCAGACATGTCCCAGGTTAAACAAGTGGATCAGGAAAAGGCATTTTTGAAAGCTCCAAAACAAGTAGGACAGTGTTCAAATATAACTAGACTAAGTATCAGAAGAACTTAGTTTTGGGCTAATTTATTCATAGTCATCTCGGACCCTCCCCCAAGCTCTCCTCACTCACCAAGTGTAAAGACAAGAAGAACAAGGACAGTTCCAGCTAGCTACGTGCTTTGGTGCATCCCTGCATTTCTCACTTTCCTTATCTGTAAAAGGGGGACAGCCTAATAAGCCTAAGGTCACTTTCAGCTCTAATAAATCATTATTTTATTCCATTTCATGGTAGAAGTAAGAAGTCAGAGAGTATGAAGCTAACTCTCACAGTATTCCAGATCTAGAAATATCTAACAACAGGGTACCTTGGCCCATGTGTTCACAAGGAAAAGTGGGAGATAATGTATATTCTTCTCATGGGCTGCAAAAATCCACACACTTCCTTCTTTTCTCCTATTGAACAAAAATGATACCTTATGTAAAAACTATAGGGTGTTCTCAATATTTTAAAAACATGCTAGTGTCTTTCACCTAGTTCAAGCAACCAGGTGAAAGAAAGATGGCAGGTCCACTACGCATTTTTCGTGGTGGGACAACCAAGACAAAAGGAAGTTAGGTCTTTCTGCTGCAGTGAAAAGAAGGCAGGTCTTCAAGGCAGGGGGTCTGGTTTCTAGACCTAACTATACCTAATCAGAATGGGGAAGCGAGACACATCACTCCTTTTCTAAGCCTCTCTCGGTTTCTTCCCCTGTGAATACTGATGGAGAAAGGTTTGGCTAGATAATTGTGAAGGTCGTTTGACATCTCATTAAAAATATTTTGTGAAGATAAGCTCAGCATAAGGTCTGAATCATCTCACTTAGAAGCCCAGGAATTTTCTTGCACAACATAGTGGATGTTAAAACACTGAAATGCCTCTGAACCTCCCAGGAGGAGGCCACTGCCCTGAGCCTCGTGAGTATCTACCTCCCCACCTGGCCGCTGCACAATCCAGCAGTCTGGTGCTGGCACCTGGCACAGCAGGGAGCCCTACTCCAGGACGCTACTCCAGCAGAAGTGCTGGCATGCATGTTCTGAAGGGTCAGTGCCCAGGCAATACCAACACCTTGAATATTGCCCCTGCCACTCTAAGGCAGGGGGCCGCATCAATGGCAGAAAGAAATCCCCACCATAAGCTCAGCACCATGCTAAAACCCTTGTGACTCCATCCTAAAGTGATCTCTTCCCAATCAAAATTTTGATCAAGAAGACAGTTGATAAAAATAAAGAGGATACATTTTCAGTTAGTGGGGTAGTTAGGTTTGGGTACCAGCTTGGCCAGGTGAAGGTGCCTAGTTCTTTTGCTGCGGATATGGACCAATGGCATGTGAACCTCATCTGTTCCTGATTACATTGGCAGTTGGCTAGGAGATGTGCCTGCTGCAATGAATGATGTTTGATTTAATTGGCTGGAAGCTTAAATGAGCGAGCTCAATGTAGCACAGCCCAAGCAGTTCAGCACACCTCATTTCATAAAAGCAGCTCAGCCCAGGCCTTTGGAGATGCAGAAAGGGATCACCCCAAGAAAAGTTGTTGGAACCCAGAGGCCAGGAGAGAAGGCCAGCAGAGATCACCCTGTGCCTTCCCAAGTAAGAAAGAACCTCAATTGAAAGTTAGCTACCTTTCCTCTGAAGAACTATACATTAACTAAATAAATCCCCTTTTATTGAAAGCCAATCCGTCTCTGGTGTGTTGCATTCCAGCAGCTAGAAAACTAGAACAGTTAGTTTCTAGACAATTTGGTTAACATATTCATCTCCCACGAACAGGAGTACATAGGAATTCCTGTACATCCCAACACGGTTAGATCTCTCACATGTGTTTCAGGTCAATAGAGCAAAATGCAGAAGGATACTTAAGAGTATCAAAATTTACATACATTAAAACACTCAAAGCAATGTTGGGTCTTGTAAATGTATACCTCTGTGTGCAACATGCATGGGTATATGTATGCATATACATAATACATATGTATAAAAATGAAGTGGGTACCAGCCTTGCCCACTAGCATTGCCATGTGGTAGAGGAAACTGCTCATCTGTCAGGTATGAGTATGGCTGGGAGGGTGCTCATGGGGGGACAGTGGGTAAGCCGAGAGACACAGAGAAGTGGATACACATGAAGAAGGACAAAAACTAATAAACTGGCAGACCCCCCTGAACTCAGGTTAATGGTTACCTAGGGAGATGGGGAAGGAATCAGACCAGGGGGGATAGTTAAAGCAGTTTCATCTCTATCTGTTTACTTCTTCTAGGAATAAAATATTAGATACAAATATAAAACAAAACGGTAGCTGTTGCTTACCCTGGATGATGAGAATATGGGTGTTTACTACTCTTTGCATTTTTCCATATTTTTCATTTCTCAGAAGGAGATAAGGTTCATCTCAAGAGGTTCTCCCCCTCCACATCACCGGCCCTCAGGCATGGATGGTGGGGAACTGTTGCTGAGGTTTGAGCATCTCCCCATTCTACCCCCGTGCACCCGGACAACTTACATGCTTTGCTAGGATTTCCAGGTTGGCCCTAACCAGCCCATTCCTGATTTACCAGCTGTGCTTTTTGATGATCAGAAATAAATTCATTCATTTGTACATTCAACAAGCATTTGACAAACACCCTGCTGAGTTCCAGGTAGACGGAGGCACCTAATGCATGGTTCCTGCCACTCACTCACGCTCTAGTAGGACAGAGAGACGACATGGGAGCAAAATAACTACCATACACTGAGATAAGTGGTTTAATAAAAGCATTTCTATAAAATATTGTGTGGGACAAAAGAAGGCATGATTCACTCTTGTGGGGGCAGTGGGGGGGGCCACCTTTCATGGAAAGCCCTATAGGTGAAGGAGACAAGAGGAAAACAACACCTCTTATACGGCAGTTACACACAGACCCCAATACAGCAACCAGTGAGGTAGGGAGTAGCATTCCCATTTGGATGATGAGGTCAACAGAGCCCCCCAGAACTTAAGGAACTTTCCAGAAGCCAAAGAGCAATTAGGGGGCATCACAGACTCTAACTGAGATTTGAATACTCAAAGCTGAGGATGGAGTTGACCAGAAGAGAAAGAGGTTCCCCTAAGTCAGAACTGGAGGACTTCTGGTAGCCACGCCTTCACCCTTTATCCCAAACTGGGATGCTCACCAGTAACAAAAGAAGAGGCTTTATACAGCCTGGGGTGCTTGCATATTCATCCTAAAATGAGATCTAAACACAATCCACCATAATAAAGGTGAGCGAGGTCCAAGCTTAATGCTAGACAAGGCCGGTCTTGGATACATTATTCCTTCTTGCCTCTACCTCTAGCTTAACCTCTTGAAGTTGTGTGGCTTTAGAATTGAGGATATTTCACTTCTGCCGACAGGGAAGTGCACTCCTGGCCCGACCAGGACCAAGGAAGGCAGTTCAGCCTGGGAGAGGGGAGCAGGGCCGTGAGAGGCTCCGAGGACAGCTGAGGGGAGGCACCGCCCTGGGTGCTGCCTAATCCATCCGACATGGGGACACGCCATCTCAGTAACCGGATGACAATTAATAGGAAAAACCTGCTCTCCTAGCCGTGCCAAGCAAGTCTCAGGCCCTCAGCTGGTGGTGCACCTCCTCGGGGGGTGAGAGATAATGCCCCATTCTTCCATCTGGTCAAGGCCCTGATGTTTTCTCAGGAGGAAGGAGGAGCTGCCACGAAGGTTTCCAGCAGCCAAGGACCCTTCCTAAGGCTGAAGGCACTGAGAGCAGCCCCACCCCTCTGAGCTTAGCCTGTAGTCACACTGCTGATCCCGTGAAGCCCTGTTCTGTGCCCGGCACATGGCGTCATGGCAGAAGGAACACTGCCATTCGGGGTGCCCAAGAGGGGTCTGACCTTGTTTAACTCATCTGGCTGAGGGCCAAACTTCTATCCCTTCTTTACATTCTGCCTGCATCTGTATTTCAGTTGGAAAAATATTTCCTATGATTCAAGTAAACCTGGCCTGCCTTGATCTGACTTGTTCAGATTAATCAAGACCAGAAAGAGTGTATGAAGCAGTTAATCCTCTTGCTTTCTGTCCTTCTAATCCTTTCTCTATCCTACATATCAGTGTTCTAAACTCTTGGAGGAAGTCATGATATTTTTGAGACTATAATAACAGCATTGGACTAGTTCATGCCCCTCACCTCTCGCCATAAACAAGCACATTAACATTTGCATATAAGGGCTCAGAATCACTGAACTCTTCCTTCTGAGGCCCAAGGTCAGAACCTCCACCATGGACACTGACCCATGTTCGAAGAAATCCATCCTTCTAGATCTCATAATTTCTTGAAAACACACGACCCTGAATCCTGACTCAGCAAGCCAACTGTCCAACCTTTCATCACTCCTCCCACCTGCCCCACGCCCCCCACATCCACCATGAATGGAAACCCCGACTGGGAGCACATCTTCAAGTTCAAGCTTTGGTTTGGGAACTGGGTCTCAGCCTCTATCAAGCCATTTGGTCAGATCTATCCCTGCCACCAGGCAGATGGATGATAATTCACCATGTTAACCCCTGTCATGCCAGTTCCCTTATCCGAGCCTTGGCAGAGAGCCACCCCTTCCCCTGACAATAATGGGGTTGAGTGCTCTGTGTCATGGAATCTGGCCAGCAGATTTAGCAGTCATGTTGCTCTTGGCATCTGCTCTGGGACTGTATGGAGCTACGTGCTGAGATACCTCTGCACGGGCAGCTTTTCAGTGCTGGAGTCCACCACACTACATCGAGCTATGCAAGTAGCTTTTCATCACCTCCAAGGATGGGTGCAGATGAGAGATAGAACCAAGTTACTCAAACAAGGAAACACTTTCCCCACCAATAATGCAAAGAAACATATGTCCTCTTCACTTGCCTTGGAATCCAACTTCCCTCCCAGATTATCTTGACTGCAAGGCAATGTCTATCAACCATCACAGCACACCAGGTGGCCCTCCATTTGGTCCCCACAGATCCCACCGCTGCCTTCGAGTCACAAATACCAATAACTAAAGGTGCAAACAGGAGTCTCCACGAGGACCACTTAGGCACCACTGCCAGAGGTCCTCTCAGAGAGTGCAGGAGATTAAAACAGCATCTTTTGATCAAAAGGAGCCATACTCTTCACCCCCCTTATGAAGATCCCATTTTACCTTTCATTCCAAATTTGGATCGCCGACCATACTTGTTGATCATGATAAAGAGGACGACCAAGAGGACACAGGCAAAAGCAGCAAGTCCAACTGCTATGGACACCTATTAGGAGGCCAAAAGCAGGCATTAGGGAAGAGTCAGGAGAAGGTACCACAATGAAGGTATCACAGCAGGAGCAGCTGTGAGCTATGACCCTCTTAGAACTTCCCAACTGGGTAAAGTCTTTATAAGTAATTTATGAGACCCCAAGAACATTTTTTAAAAAGTACTCAACTCGATGGGAACAAGTTCTACAAATCAATGTCCTGAACACTTCTCATCTCAGGCAAGAGCAAGCCTTGCACTGGTTTGCTGTTGTTTTAATTAGGAAGCAAATTCTGCATTTTTACCTTGAAATTCTTTCCATAGCGTTTTTATGCAGGAGGTTCTAAGAGAGAGACCTGAACTTTACAAAGAGTCCTCTCTTCTCCTCGTCAGGGAAATCTCAGGCCCCCAGAGGAATGGAGTGGGGTCGGGGCTGGTGGCTTGAAAATTCCACCCAAGGAGACGCCCTTGGCAAGTGGGGCTTTTGTAGAAGGAGGCTCCCAATAGAGGGAGGATTTTTAAACTGTTCTCTCCTGAACCCTCAGGCTCTGAGCAGATCCTCAAAGACATCCTCAAACAATGAGCCATTCTCCATCAAACAAGGAAGGTTTTAAAATGCCTGAAAGGAGGCCATTCATCACAGCTTTTTGCTGTCATATACCCTATGGTTCCAAGTAAGATAATATTTGGAAAAGTTGGCTGCTAAAATGAAGTCTGAAAATGACTGCATCCTCCTCTTGATCGAGAAATGACTCACCCCAAAAGTGTCTTCCTCCGGTTTGTGGGTCACAGTGATAGGAGGTGTGGGGCTCACATCGTACACTGAAGATCAAACACAAAAGGAGGAATGTGGTTAGCTGCCTGGCCCTGAGAGGCTCACCCCAGCCACTGCCCAGCTCCTAGAGCCATGAGAGCTCCTGCAGGAGAGCCAGTGCTTCAGGCCACATGTCCCCCCACCCGCCCTTACCAGGCTGGTCCACGTGGAATAAAGGACCCTTACCCCGCTCTCCTACCACTACCCCAGAGAAAATAAAGCAACCTGGGCATCATGGTCAGGAGCTGCTGGAGCACAGGGAGGGAAGAGGTTTGGGGTACTGGCTAGGGACTGGATTAGGCCACTTTTGGTGGTGATGGCAGCAACTGCAGACATTCCACCAGTCCCGGCCACAGGCATTGCTTTCCCTGTCCCTGGCCCTCCCACACCCTCCCTCTTCCCCTCTATTGCTCAGGGAGAGCCAGGAGGCCTGTGGCCCCGGGAGGAATCCACTAGAGCACAGCGGCAGTTCTAGTTCAGCAGCAGAGCCATCTGACCAAGAAACACCACCTTTATCCAGCAGAAGTGGCTAGAAAGGCAGGTGGCTGTCTGTCCTCTATTTAAAATCCCCTCCTTGGTGAGAGACAGCCTCTGAAAGGACACTGTGTGAGATTACCAAGTCCTTTAAAGGAGCACAGATGATATTTACATCCGTGCTGAAGGGCTGGCGGGGGTTGTGTTCTGAAACAGACTGACTGCTCTCCTCCCTCAAGCCAGGCATTGGGCAGGAAAGGCAGAGATTGTACCCACCTTCCACGGCAGGGAGGGGGACAGCTGGGGGGTGGGAGATGGGGAGTCAGAGGAACACAGACAGGTTTCCCTGTAGCCCATGAGCAATACCCCAAGTCCCTTTGGAGCTGTCTCAGCCTAGCTCCCAATGGCTTGTCTACTGGGCCTCAGTTATCCCATTTGAGGACACACAAGTCTTCCACGGGCCCTTGTGAATCACAGCGCTCCCCAAGGTGGGTCTTGGCCGAATTCTCAGCCTGTAAACTGGCAAGACACACTGCCAGGTTGTCCCTTATTCCCTCTGCAAGGGCTGCAGATGAGATGATCATCAAGGGTCTGCCGGGGCGAATGAAGGCACAGTCCTTCCTGACATAGCCTCTTTTCATCCAGGTCAGGAGACCCAAAACATGCTCAGGCCTTGGGAAACTCCCTGGGGGAAACCGAGTCACGGAGAGGCTGCCCAGGAGACATAGGCTTAGAAATGCTTCCACTGTCCAGTTACTCAGACACCCTCGGCCACCATGGGACTGGGGAGGGTGGCGGATAAGGGCAGAAAGTGATTTGGATTCAATAGTTACAGAAGGCATCAGGATACAACCAATTTCCAAATAAAACATAAAGTTGACTTACGAGACACAAAGTTATCCGTGCTCTCTGCAAAAAAAGACAAAGTAATTAACAAATGTAATAAGAATTGGAACAGGCACAGAATGTCTTCCCCATAGCTATGACCTCTCCCCCTCCCCATGACCGTCTGTCATCTCAGCAATTGCCAAACTAACATCCTTGGCACACCATCCCCCCACCTCCACCAGGCTGGCCCACCCTACATCTTAGGGTATAGTCTTCAGGAAGTAGAGAAGGAATAAATGATAAGTTCCCTGGTTTCAAGGGAGGTGGCTCTCTTGGGAACCAGAAAACAAACTGATTTCATTACAAGATGCGGAATCAAATACAGACCCCTCATCTTACCTGCAGCCCCCCTCAGCCCTCTTTCTGGTGCCCAGAGTTCTGGGTGGGGGTGGGGCACTAAACCTAAGAGAAAGTGCTGTGGGGCTGTCCAAGGGTGGGCTTCCCCAGGCTGGTGTTAAAAATGCCAGCTAATGCTCTCAGAACAAAATTTCCCACATCGATAAGTGGAGTTGATGCCAACAGGTCCTTGAGAGTACCCGAGGATCTGCCCAGCCCCAGAGCAGATACCCCAGGAAATGTGTTATATAATCTTTGGCCTCTAGAAACAGCTCACCTACTAGTGGAAGCTACTCCTTTACTGGACATTGATTATGTGCCAGGGACTGTGCTAAATGCTTTACACCCTAGATATCACTTCATCCTTATAGCCATCGAGGATGTGGGTATAAGATAAGGAAAGGGAGAGTTATAGAGATTAAAAACCTAATTCAAGGTCACTCAGCTAGTAAGGAATACAGCTGAATTCAAATCAAGTCTACCAGAGGTTCTCAAGCGTTAGCAAGCAATAGAATGGAATCATCCAGAGGGCTGTTAAGACACAGATTGCTACCAATATTTAATAAAAGGAAAGAAAATTCTTGGAATAAAAAGCCAAGACTTGGCTGGGACATCTTGTGATACTAGAAAGTGAGAAAGTGCTAAAAACTTAATCGGGACATATAGGAAGGACAAAGCAGTCAACTTGAAGGGGCTTCCAATGTCCAAATTTGAGCAACGAAATAAGCAATGACAATAAGGGATTATCACCTACAGAATAAAACAAATACCCGTGATTCCATACTGATGTAAATGAATAAATAAACGAGAAAGAAGGGAAAGCTCTTCCTTCCAGTAGAACTCCAATTAATAAAAGTAGAAGCAACAACAGAAATAGAAAAATCACCATTTGGTAAAAACTGCAATAATAATTGCTTCAGTCAAGAATCATCAATGGGTGCTAAAATTAGTCAGTGAAAGGATGATGAGAAACAAGATATTTAAATAGTCTCAAAATACTAGACTTAGTAATCTGTAGACTTGACAACAGTGTTGTATGAATATTAATTCCCTGACTTGATGTTTGCTCTATGGTTATGGAAGATGTTAACATTTGGGGAAGCTGTGTGAAAACATAAGTTCTTTTTACTATTCTGCAATTATTTTTGTAAGTCTCAAACTATTTCCAAATGAAGAGTTAAAAATCTTTAAAAATTAAAAAAAAAGAAATGAAACACAGATTGCTGGTCCCCACCCCAGCTTTTCTGATTCAATAGCCTTGATCATTTGCATTTCTAACAAGTTCTCAGGTGATGTTGATGCTGCTGGTCCAGAGACCACACTTTGAGAACCACTAGTCTATACTTCCTCCTGCCATGTACTACATCAACTTCTGAAAAACAAGAACTGGTTCATTCATTCAGCCAGTCAGCCAGCCAGCCATCTGTTCATCCATCCATCCATTCAACCGTCTATCTATCCATCCATCCAGCCAGCCATCAAGAGCCTTTCCAGGTACAGGTTCATGGCTAGTCCTTCACAGTCCCTGTAATCACAGCACTACTAGGAATGAATCAACAAATAGTCTTCTCTAACAACCACTAGCAAAGATGGTGTTTTCAGAGTTCTTCAGAGAAAGTCTTATTTCCAGTAAATGCAGTCTGTTCTCTTATTTGGAAATAAGAGAAAGTCCTTTTTCCAGTTGTCTGGTTGCTGGTTAGTTGTCTGTTTTGCATTGTTTTGGGGGAAGAGTAACAGAGCTTTCTCCTAATTCTAATACTCTTCATGCCACCATCTCCTTCCAAACCACAGGTGACCAAATGTCTGACTCGGGAGGTGGGAAGAGACGGGGACACTAGCCTTGGCTTCAGAGCCTGAAAGAAGATAGATACCCGCTCAACTCATGGTTTAGATGGATTTGCATATTTCTCACAAGCCTCTCATTTATTAGAGAATATTTTCACAGTAGCCAAATCTTTTGGCCGAGTCTATGAGCCCTGTAATCTCTCAATCAGCCTGTGAATGCTTAACTCCTCTGTGGCTGCCTGAAAACATGTATACATTCAGGAACCATGTGGGCCTGGACCAGGGAGATTCTTTGGCTCCCCTGCAGTGGGTCGGGGGCACTCAGACCTTCACAGCAGAAGAGGATGGTACCCAGGCATAGGACTCACCTCTGGCCCCTACCAGCAGGCTTAGAGCAGGACTGGCCCAGTATGCCTAGGTCCAAACTAAACACAAATGGGCTGAACAATGAATTCAATGCACATGTCTCTGTCCTCCCAGAGGCAAAGCTCAAGAAAGGTCCTTGTGGGAAAAGCCACTGGGGTCCAGAGAAGGGAGAAGAGAGGCAGCAGCTTGTGTCCAGAGGGAGATGGCCCAAGAAGTGATGACAAGGGATAGATGTCCTGGCATCGGATGTGAGGAGGGAGGAGGGAGGCTCTCCAGGCATTGGCAAACATTGCAGGTCCCGCGGGTCAGACATGGAGAGAATTAAATGACAGCCTCCTTTTCCCCCAGCATCTGCAGGCTGGACCACAGTTCAGTCTCAAGCTGGCTTTTTTAAGGGAAGAAGCCAGTCTCGACAAGGCTGAGGTCACAAGGCAATGGTTTCTCCCATTTTTTGGAAGCAAGGCCCTGAGGGAATTGTGGTTTCTGCTATCATAAAAATCACTGTGAAGGCTCTTTCCTACCTAAATAAAATACGAAAGTTCAAAAGTAAGGGCAGCTCACTTATTCCTAAATATTTTCTCAAAGGTCCACAAATATTTGTTACGCATATATGTACACACACACACACACACACGCTCCTTGGAAATATTCCTCCCTCCATCACATTATCATTGAAGGATTCTCCAACTTCACAACCTCTCAGACTGTTTCCTTTGCTGCCTCCGACAGTGACATGACTCCCGCTTCCCCTGCTCCTCATAGCCTGATTCTTTCTGATCCCTAATTCCTTGAGGGTTCCCACGCTTCTACCAAGACCCCATCTGCCAGCCCCTCTGAAGACCTGGGACACCAACGAGGATTTGGTTTCAGGCTTCCTGAATGACTCTTCTCACCCAATTCCTCCAGCAACTTCCTACACTGATGTTGAACACGCTGATGTTTCCCTGGAAATGTACAAAGGGCCCCCACACCCATATCAGCACAGCATGTACAGTTTACAGAAAGCCTTTCCAGAACATTCTCCCTTTTAATTTCTGATTCCTGATCAGAAAATCCTTATGGATGGAACCTCCGTGTTTGCAAATTACTTCAATGAATATATTCATTCTACTCAAATTTTTCCCACTGGCTCGTGGGCCCATGAATGCCAGGAAAGACCTTTACTTTCAGCTCACCCTCTCCCCTCAAAGAAAAAAGCTCCTTTCAGCTGCCCTTGGGTGTTCTTAAAAATCAGACTAAAACAACGAGAGTAATTCCATGCTTACTATGTGCCAAGCACTGTTGCACAATACCTTAGATGGATTGGCTCATTTAATCCTCACCGCAACCCTAGAAGGTAGATGCAGGTGGTTAAAGAATTCACCTGAGGTCACAGAGCTGGTAAGTGACTGAGTGAGTAATGCAGCTACACAACCACACACCTGGACAGTCTGAAGACTAGCACTAGAACTTATTAGGTTGATCAAAGAATGACCACTGGTTTGCATACAACTGAACCCATCCTGTCTCTCCGCCCTGAGAATCCTAATAGCTTACTGTATTAATCAGGGTTCTCTAGGGAAACAGAACTCACAGGAGATATCTGTAAATGTGAGATTTTATAAACGTGTCTCATGCAACTGTGGGAATGCACGAGTTCAAATTCCATAGGGCAGACTGAAAACTGGCAACTCTGACGAAGCTTTGTGATGAATTTCCAGAAGCTGGCTGACTGAAGTAGAGATGAGAGCTCTTTCTTCTGACTGCTGAAGTCATCATCTCTCCCTTAAAAGTAGACTAATTGGATTAAATCCAATGGATTGGATCCTCTCATTGCAGAAGATACTCTTCTTAGTTCATCACAGATGTGATCAGCCATGGATGATGCAATCAACTGACTGATGACACAAGTTCAAGAAATGTCCTCGCAGTAATGGTTAGGCCAGTACTTGCTTGACCAACTAAGCACAATTACCTGGCCAAGTTGACACATGACCCTGATCATCACACAGGCTATGGGGCTTTTCCCCTGTCCAGGCACAGGGCTAAGCACTCAGCTTATATTACTTCATCTGCTCCCCTCTGAAAACTGTAGACAGGAGGTATTGTTATCATTCCCATTTTAAAGATGAGGAAATGAAGGCATAGAGTCATGGTTGTTCTTTGCTGAGTGAGGACGATGTTCTAATCCCCATTCTAGGAATCCATGACAACTGTCTCATAGAGCCAGAGATGAGATTTGCACCCAGGTTTGTCTGATTTGAGAGCCCTTGCTCTCCATCTTTACCCCTTGCTGCCTGGGAATAAGAGGTGCACATGAAAAATACAATATTGCCACATTCTAACTTCAAAAGAATAGAGCAGGAATCCACAGACAGGCTTTACATCCAGGACTTAGCAGGTGTGAGGTTTACTCAAAGGGCTTATGACATATCCCTGCCCTGTTCCCCGAGATAATTTACTCTCCTGAATGTTGAGACATTTTGTCACTTGACACGACTGGCCCATCTTTCCCCTGTCACTACCTTTTCATCATCCATTGATTCCTTTAACCTCAAGGCTCATAAAACAGGGTGACTCTGGCAGGGTTTAGATGGGTCCAAAGAAACAACCTCAGGCAAGTTGCTTCCTTTCAACCCTCTCTGTGACTCTATTCTCCCTCTCTCCTCCTGAGGCCAGATTCCAGCCAAATGCCATGGCAGTGGGTGGCAAACTTGAACAGGCAGCAGAGTCACCTGGAGACCTAGTTAAAATACAGAGCACTGGGACCCGCTCCAGGATTTCTGATTCAAAAGGTCTAAGTGGAACCAGAGAATTTGGGTTGAACACTTTCCCAGGTTATGCTGATGCTGATCTCCAGGGCCCACATCTTGAGAACCACTGACCTCAGGAGCATCAAGAACCAACTAAATGGTGACAAGGATATCCAGAGGCGAGCAGAAGGCAGTGTGACATTTCATGGGAATACAGGAGGTGTCAGCATGACTGGGAGGATGCGGAGGGTGCTTCCCTCCCAAGGTGAGGGAGACAAGGGAAAAGCTGTGCCCACCACCCTGTCTCACTGCTCCCCAAGCCCCAGATTTCCCATCTGTCAAATGGAGAAAAGGGCTCCTAAGGAGCTTCCCCCTTGCAAAGCATTTCTTCATCCCTTGCCTACTGGGGAGTGTAGACTGTCTTCTTCATGAAAGGAGTTCATTTCCTGGTCGGTAGAAGTGCACAAGCAGGACAAAGGGCCACTTTAAGCCCTTAGGTCAACAGGCGTGCCCCAACTTACTGGCCCATGGGAGCAAAGTATCTGCATCCAAAAGCCTCTTCTTCCAAAGTAAGGGCCAGGGCTCTTCTAGTTCCCAAAAGAGAGCCTTCTATGGCTTGGATGCCCTGAGACTTTTAGCCAGGGCACACCGGGGATGAGGCTGGAAACATCTAACCACATGGGATTGCCAGGGCTTCGAACGTCAGCACATTGCTCATCCTCTCCTGGGGGATGGTTCCATTCCCCTCCAGACCCTGGCGGCAGGCAGTTAGCCCCACAGGCAGCCACACCGCCCACCTTGTCACTTCCACAGCCTGGAGGTCACCCAGCACATTCCCCAGTGGAAAAGTACCAATGTCATCAACAACCTGTGGTTTCACTGACAGAAAACCATCAATCATCGACCAACCCCGAGATGCCGCCACCACTTGAAAGAAATCGTTTCTGTGTTTTCTTCTCCTCCAACTTCAGGAAGGTGATGGGATGTTCTAGCCCCGACCGAGAACGACGGAATCACCACCCACATATTCAACCGAGCAAAGTTCTTTCTTCAATTACTACCACCGGTTTGCTCGACCGCAGTACAGCATTGGGTGCTCCCCATTTTCTCCCCACGGAGCAAGAGAAGCAAAGAGTCACGAACCTTGAGATCTAGGTCCTGGTCAGGCCTTGTCACTAACCAGCAGATAAAGTCGAGCTCATGGTTGAATGTGGGGCTGAGCCAAATGGGAGGGTTATGGAGCCACCATTAGGCGCCAAGCCCTGCAGCGTGCTTTCGAGACTTTCACTCATTTAAGAGACACCCGATGCTTTGGGGAGAAGCATAATCGTACCCAATCCATAGATGAGAGAACTGAGGCCCCAAAATATAAGCCATCAGGAACAGGGCCTTTCCAAGACAAACTGAGTGTTGGGGCAAGATTCTACACCACTACCGTCAAAATACTAAGTCCTTGCTTCCTCTACCATAATAGAGTTGTGACCTTCTCGCACAGCTGTGTGTTTCTAAGGGACTTTTTCTTTTCAAATTGCTCTAGCTGTTCATTGGATGAAATTTTTTGTTTCTCTCGCAAAAGTTCTAGGTTTACAGAAAAACCAGAGTTCCAATAGACTACTTTTAGTACTAACACCTTACATTGGTGCGGTAGTTTTGTTACAATCGATGAAAGAATATTACCATAATTACAGTCCACCATTTACATTAGGGTCCACTGTTTGTGCGCTGCAGCACTATATGGCTGTTTTTTTCATTTTCATTCTGGTAAGATATATGCAGCCGAAAACCTCCCTTCTTAACTGCATCCAAATGTACAATTCAGTGCTGCCTTTGAGCATACAGTACATGTAAGGGGTCTTGGCTTTAACTGCAACAGCTACTTGAAAATGGAACGCTTGTTCTACTTTGCACAGCATACTGACAGTGACTGCCAGGTGCCAGTGTGAGTTCTGTTCCCCGTTAGAGGGAATCGATGTTGATGCTGCTTCCCACCCTGGAGTGGCGGCGCCCCACCCAAGCCCCCAAACTTCGGGAAGGAGCCCGAGCACCCCAGCGCCAACCACGCTGCCCTCACCTGGAAAGGGTTCCTTGAGGAAGTGGCCGTTGATGGTCTGGTTGGCCGAGCCCAGCGGGTTTCTGGCGATGAGGGTGTAGTTGCCGTTGTTGTAGTGGGTGGGCTTGTTGAAGAGCAGGCAGCCCTCAGAGACCTCGCCCTCCTGGTAGAACTCCACGTGGGCGATCCTGGACTCCCGCAGCGGCTGCCCATTGTGCAGCCAGTGCAGCGTCGGCGGTGGGTTCCCACGCACCACAAACTCAATGCAGTGCTCCAGGCGCAGCTCGGGCTCCTCCAGGCTCACCACACGCGGGGGGTCTGCCGGGGAGAAGCCAGCTGGAGCCCCGGACGTAGAGCCAACCCCCCACCCCCACTCCATGTCCTGGAGCAGCCTTCCAGGAACTAAGATGGGAGCCCCAGGTCCTCCCCACCATTGCGAATTGAATTGTGCCCCAGAAAGGTATTTCAAGTCCTGGATCCAAGTCCCGGGATGGGGTCCTACTGGAAAATAGGGCCTTGGAAGATATTATTAGTTAAGATGAGGCTGAGCTGGGTTTTGGGTGAGCCCTAATTCAATATGAGCAGCAGCCTTACAAGGCAAGGAAAATGGGGCACAGACAGCAAGAGGCACAGGGGAGCAGACCACAGGAGGGCTGAGGCCGAGCAGGCCGTGGGCTACCAGCACGCGGGTAATTCTCCCCTACAGGTTTCTGAGTGGGAACAGCCCTGCCCAGACACAGAACAGCGGGTCCACACATTTCTGTTGTTTTAAGACACCCAGATTGTGTCAGGGCAGCCCCCAGGAAACCACGACACCCACCCAGCTGTTAGAGGCCCAAGGGAATCATGCGTCCCCTCCCCCCACCCCCTACCCCAACACAGAGGAAGAGCTCCGTCTTCACCCAAGCTTCCTGGACCCACCTTAGCTGGAGGGCCCCCTCTCGGGACCACTTAGGGACTTAACAAAAGGCAGAATTGGACCAATTTAGGAGCGTCTGTAAGACATGCTGCCGAGTTAGAGGCACAGCATCTTCTGCAGGACGGGGACCCCCTGCCTGGAGTCACTACCCAAGCGCCTCCTGCTCCGTCTCGCCCTCCCGCGGTCAGCCCCTCCCCCCGCCCCCCGCAGACCCGGCCCCCCGCGACGCCCCCGCCCTGGTGCCCAGCGGCGCCCACTCACAGTAGACGGTCAGGGCGACGCTGGCGTTGCTCATGCCCACCACGTTCTCGGCGATGCAGGTCAGGGCGAAGCCGTTGTCCTCGCTCGTCACGTTCACCAGCGTCAGGTTGATGGCGTGCACGTTGGTCCAGTTCAGGTTCGTCTGCAGAGCCCGGGAAAGGACAACCGTCCGAGGGTTCGGCAAGAGTGGCTCCCCCACCCCACGGCCAAGTCCCGCCACAGACCGAGAGGCGACAGAGGCCTCGCTGGCGAGTGCACGATCTTAACAGCACATTTTATTTATTTACTATTTATTCTGTAAATACGTATTGTAGCGATACCTAAAAATTAGGCATTCCATATTAATATATAAAGGCCAAGTACATATTTTATTTAATAAATGCAGCATCATTTATTAAAAATGGCACCAACCAAGCACCAGACTCGTGATAGTCAATATCTCAGGTCGTCTTCAGATTAACCCCTAAAGTGAGGGCTACTATGACACCAATTGTACAGATGAGGAAACTGAGGTTCAGAGAAGTTTGCTTGCATGTATAAGGGCCACATGGCTAGGAGACATTGCCACCGGACAGAACCCAAGTCTACACACTTCTCCCCATAGACACAGAACCACAAAGATCCCCTCTCCTTCTCCCTTATTCTCACACCTCTAGTGTCTGCTCACAATTCCACTCACTGGAATGAGAAGGCGGTGGGTGCCCAGCCTCCTAGGTGGGACCAGCCTAGGACACCTACCTGGTGGGTGTTGATCGACTGCAGCCCTGTGACTATCCAGTCCACATCAGGCAGGGGGGACCCAGAGCCATTGCAAGTGATGACGGCGTTGTCACCTTCTCGTACGGTCAGGTTGACATGGCTCACGCTGATCTCAGGAAGGTCTGGGAGGGGAAAGGGGGATGGCGCCGGAGTGAAAAGACAGGCAGACACTTACTAACAAAAGGAAGCTCTGTCCTGAGGCTGATGACGCCATGTCTTGCCTTGCCTGGTCCGACCCCCAATACAATCTGCTTGAGCTCTGGAAAGACCCTCAAGTCCCACAAGCTTCACATGGCCTCCTTAGAAAATGTCTGAGCTCAGATATAAAGCGCTTGCAGGGGGACTTGTCCACGTGACAAGAAGTGGGGCGCGATGGGGAAGTGGTCACTGCCCAAGAAATGCAGCTCTAAGCAATTAAGCCAAATGCCATCGTTACACATTGGGCACCGATTCCCAAAATGTGGTGTGCTCCAGAATCCACGTGGTGTTTGCTAGAAATTCTGATCTCCAGGACCCATCCCCGGGGAGTCTGATCTCCTAAGTGTGGTGGGGTCCAGGAACCTACTCTTTTGAAAGCACCTTAGTTGCTTCTGATCCAGGGAGTATGGAGGCCACACTTCAAGATACACTACTACACTCCTACAGGTTCGAGTGGCAGGAATGTCACAGAGAGAAAGGGATTCTGTCTGACAAGAAGGGACACACTGAACTTTTTGCATTCCAGAAATTGACCTTCCCACGGCCACCTCGGGAAAGGATGACCGAGGATGCTACAAGAAGGGCCAGCTCTGCACCCAAAGGCAGAGTTCCAGGGAGGGCAGTGAGGAGAGGAAGGCCCTTGCTCTCCGGTCCCGTGTCTGGCATCTGGGAAAGGCCTCCCTGGAGCCGGCGAGGGCCAGGCCACCCACTCACCGCACTGACTGATGTTCATGCGGAACAGGGGCAGCTGAGAGCCGTCGGCACTGATGCAGTAGAGATTCTGGCTGTTCAGCTTGGCCTCCCCCTGCTCCTGCCACAGCTGCATCCAGCGGATGTCACAGCTGCAGTTGAAGAAGTTCTGCTCCAATCTCCTATGGGTGAGGAGAGAGCGGAAGGGAACCCCTGAGCCACAAATGGCCCAGCTCCCTCCCAGGGCTGTGAGGCCAACGAGGCTCGGTCTGCTCTTTGGAGACCAAGGACAGTTTGGTTCCAACAAGGTATTGAGAGAAGCAAAACAAAAATAGTCCTAAGTCCATGAATACATTTAGTTTTCACACTAACAGACTCATTTGAAAAAAAGAAATCTATCCTACCTAATTCACCTGGCAAAGAGACTCTATTAAATATGTTAGCTTGGGATGTTCCTCTCCTTAAAACCCTCCAGTGGATTTCCATCCCTTGGAAAGCCAAAGCTAAAGCCCTCCAGAATCCGCACCACCCTCCTTCACCCCTCTGACTTTGGCTCCTACCTCACTTCCCCTCTCTTTTTCAGTCACACTGACCTCCTTGATGTCTATCTACTTCACCAGCATGACCAGCAAGCTCCCACCTCAGGGCCTTTGCACTCACCGTCTCCTCTGCCTGCAATGCTTTTATACAACATATCTGCAAGACTTGCTCCCCCACTTCATTAAGGAATCAGAGTGTCTTCTAGGGCCACCCCTACCAAAAAAGCTACCACCACTACCCTTGCCTTAATTTTGCCCACTTCTTTACCTTGGTATACTCTTCTTTCTAGCATTTATCAAGCACTATTTCATGTATTCATCTGTTTATTAACTGTCTCCCAAAAACAAAGTAAGCTCCATTGAGGTCACAGACATTGCCTATTTTATTCATTGTTGCATCCCCAGTACCTGCAATTGAGCCTGACACTTAGAAATTTTTTGGATGAATGAATGAATGAATGAGTTATTTCCCCGGGGGAGTAGGTGATTAGCTCTTTCCAAGATCTACTGTCTCCAAGGTCCTGTCTTGGGACCAATTTTATTCTTTCATGAATTCAATAAGTCCTTAATAAAAACCTGCTCCATGTCTGGTGCTGAGCTACATGTTGCTGATGCAGAGAAGAATAAGGCAGTCCCTTGTCCAGGGAGCACTGCTGGTGAGTGGAGAGTGTCCCCTGGGGGAGGGGTCAAGCTCAGGGCCCATGTTCTCCAGGGATTTCTCCTCTTGATGGGGTCATCACATCAGGGGGCCGATGAGTAGCATCAATCAACCTAAAATGCTTTAAGTAAAGGGCACCCGAGTGGAAGATGACTCTTCTTCCAGGCCACTAAGGGGGTGAATCGGTTGGTGCCCAGAAGAAGTGGCACTTGGGTAATGTACTAAGTCCCAGAATATTTTTAACAACCAGCAAACTCCAAAATACTGAAGCCTGCATCAGATTTAATCAGCTTTCTAGGAAAAAAGTGAAGGAATCGATGTTTTCCAGCCACCAGGAGCCCACAGGGGGAATGTGGAAAGACCCCTGCATGTATCCTCGTAGCTGGAAGCAGCTATGATCTCTCTTTATGCATCACTCTCTTTCAGTAAAAATGCAAGGAAGGGAACCTTTATGGACATGTGCTTCTCATAACCCTAGGAGATGGCCAGTATTGTCCCTGCTTTGCAGATAAGGGAACCTCTCTGATGTTGGGGCTGGCAGGGAGGAGGACTGTGGGGTGGGTTAAGCCACGTGCTCAAGGCCCCTCAGCTGCTGTTCAACAGAGCAGGGTTTCAAACCTCAGTACGTCAGACTCCAAAACCCACGCACTTCCTCTCCTACCCATCATGTGCATCTACCTTGTCAACTATCAAGGGCAGTAGGAAATGCAAAGAAGAGTAGGACAGGGTCCCTGGCCGTGGGGACTTCTGAAGGCAGAAAAGGGAGAGGAGCCGAGGGAAGCAATGAAGGCTGGAGTGTGGAAGCAGGAAAAGCAGACACAAACTCCAGGGCAGGGCGTTGGTGTCAAGGAGCACTGGAAATAATGCTGGTAGGATGAGTGGAGGCCACATCAGGAAGTTTGGGATTCACCCAGTAGTCCATGGGCGACCACTGAGGTCCTTGGAGCTGGAGAATGGAATGAAAAAGTAGCTTTATGAGAAGAGAAACCTGACAATAGTGTTCAGGATAACTGAAGAAGAGGCCAGCTAGAGCTCAAGATACCAGGTAGGAGGTCTTACAAAGGCAGGGTCACCCGGTACAGTTACGTGGTGTTTGTGCATTTCTCAAAACCCCAGCCTCAAGGATGAATCCAGTCTGCAGGCCATTGGCAGATCAGGGGCCCGCATGGGGCTACCCCCTCGTGGGGGGGGGGGGGGGGGGCAGGCAGGGGTGGGTATCTGTTCTAATTCATACTTAGACACCATATAGGCTAGCAGACTCTGCGTCAGTATTCTCAAGCATTTTGGACTCAGAACTTCTTTTCACTCTTAAAGACGATGGAGGTCTCAAAGAGCTTTTGTCCATGTGAGTTATATCTCTCACTATTTATCATATTAGAAATTAAAACGGAGAAAATGTTAAAATGCAAGAATACATCAGCACAGAGCACTGATATTATCACATCACTTGGCCTCCAGAAAACGCCACAGTACACTTGTGTCAGCCAGAGAGTGAAAAAAGCCAATAATGTCTTTGTATTAGGATAAAAATATTTTTTACCTCGTGGTCTCCCTGAAAGGGTCCTGAGGATTCTGACCTATCATTGGAGCCCTGTGGCTTAGTTAAAAGGGGCCTACAGTAGAGTGATCAAAACTGGGGGAAGAGGAAGTAAAGACCAAGCAAACATCACAAAGAAGGACAAGGTTGCAGAGCACTTCATTAGAAGTAAAAGAAAAGGAAAGAGTAGACTATGGCCCAAAGGTTTTGAGCTCCATGGAACAAACAATCAATGGGGGATAGCAATCTTTGATTGAAAATAGAGACCCAATCAGTGAAAAGACAGAGAGTGAGCATATTTGGAAGTGGGGGCAGGACCAGGAGGGAGAGAGGCTGTGTCCTAGAGGAGGGCAGGGAAACAGGAGATCAAGAGCCCTTGGGGATGCATGATCTGAAGATAAGGCAAGATACCTCTGTGGCTGAGACACGAAATAGAGAAGATGGGAAAGAGAAAAGCTCGATGAGGAATATGAGAGTGAAATAATAAAAGTAACAGAATGAATAACATTCGCACTGCACTCACCATGTGTCCAATGCGTCTCAGTGTCTAAGTACACTGCCCATTGAGCCCTCCCAGCAAGGAGGGCACATAAGAAAGGTAGCATCTAAGAGCTTCCTCAGTTACAAAAGAAGGTGAAGTTATGCACCCCTCCTGGTGCAGGGGCTGTTAGGAGAAACCTCACAGTCCTTTTGGCATCGATACTTGAAAATATGCAAACTGAACCAGGTCAGCCTGGATTTCCCAACAGCTCACTTGACAAGACAAGGTCATTCATTATTAAGTAGGTGCAAAAATGCAAATTACCTACCTGGGTGGGAAAGACTAGAGATGTGAGGGTCTGGCTAGACTGCTGGAAGCCACACAGCATTTTACTCAGTCCTGACCCTTGTCTGAGCCCTTCACTGCCATATGTCCCAAAAAGCTCAGGGGACCCCCACCCAAAAGCAGAGAGCACCAACACGTCCCAGGCCTGGCGAGAGCCTTTGGTGAGTGGTCTGTCACATGCCTATGATGCTGCCTTTAGGTGTCCTTCTATCCTTTTCCACTAAAGCCCTGATAATAGGACCACATCCAGCAGAGAGGATGCACCTTGAGAGATGGTTCTTCCCTCAAATCCAGACTCTCCTGGAAACTGCAAAGGAACCCTGGTTTTTTTCCCTATTTCTCTAGACTTTCCTCCTGGAAAAGAAATGAGACACACACAGCAAAAAAAAAAAAAAAAAGCATTTGATTCTTAAAACAATGGCGCCTTGGACATCTGGCTTAGCAAATTCACAAGCATCTTCATTTCCAGGCAAGAAAGGGTTCAAACATTGAGGTAGGCAAGAAGCAAAAAGGGTAAGTGCTGGCTCTGAATGACGCTGGCCTTTCATATCCCTTCTTCCATCAAATCAGATCTCCAGCAAAGAAGACTTCATCCATGGCTCCAAGGCAGCCTGGCAGAGCCTAAAGCACAGCTTTCCATGCTCCATCAATAATGCAGGTGGCCCCATGTATAATGCATCAGCAGCTGCTTCAGGGCAAAGCTTACCAACCCCCAGCCCTTACCCCAAGATGCCCCCAGGCCTAATCACAGTGCCCTGGGGTCTTCCTGCAGATTAACTCAGCCCCTTTGGGGCACGTGCACACAGGCCAAGGCCAAGATTGAGTGTTTAGGAAACACTGATTTGCCTTCAGTCATCATTCCAGTGATTTTCTCCTCTCCTCCACAGCATCGATGCCACATGTGGCTATCCCTTGGCCAGGGAGTGAAACATGGAGAGGTGACCCAAATCTGCAAAGGCAGCCCTGCTCATGACAACATAAAGGATGTCTAAAGGTCTGAGCAGTCAGCATGAGCCTCCTTGAGATAACTACAGTCAGATGGTGGAGAAGGTACACAAACAAGGTCTGGGTTGAGCCGGCTGTGTCACCTTGGACGGCTGTAGTGGGTTGAACCAGCACCTCCCAAAAAGCTATGTCCAAGTCCTCATTCCAGGAACCTGTGAACGTGACCTTAATAGGGTCTTTGCAGATGTAAAGTTAAGATTTCAGGATGAGGTCATTCTGGATATAGGGTGGGACTGGTACCTTTATAAAAGGAGAGGAAGAAGAGAGACGCAGAGCTGAGAAGACGGAAGCAGAGATTAGAATGATGCAGCCACAAACCAAGGAAGAGCTTGAGACACCAGAAGCTGGGAGAGGTATGAGAGGATTCTCTCCTAGGGCTTCAGAGGAAGGGTAGCCCTGCCAGCCCCTTTGTTTTGGACTTCTGCCCTCTACAGCTATGAGAGAATACATTTCTGTTGTTTTAAGCCACCACATTTGTGGTAATTTGTTACGGAGGCCATGGGAATCTAATACAGCAAGTAACTTAATTCTCCAAGGCTGTTTTAACATCCGTAAAATGGGGATAATTGTGTTTAACCTTCCTTCTTCACAAAGTCATTATGAAGATTGGCAATGATGTACGTTAACATGCGTTGTGAATTAAAAAGGGCTATAAAGAGGTGAGAAATTATTACTATTGCAAGCATTAATCATATTGTTTAGTGGCCTCTCTAAGAGGCTTGGAAAGTAGTCATGGGCAAGACTGGCAGAAGAAAAGTACCAGCCCAAACCCATCCCCAATACTGAATTAATATTTTACCAAGTCGATTAGATTTGCAAATTATGTCAGAGATACTTCTCACTTTGCATTAAGGAAAAGAACTTTTCCCATCTATTTTAATCACAGCTGCTTTGTGTGTGCAGGGTATTAGAGAAGCCTGTTCAAGATACACTAACGATCCTTGGGGTATTTCTGGAGGTTTCTGTGCTGTGGGTTTTATACTTTCTGGTGCCTCTTGCCATTGCCTATATTGTATCATGTTATTCTGAATCCAAGCTACTTTCCTTTCTAATTCATTCTTTACCTCTGAGAAAACCTCTTCAATTCTTGCTCTCATTTCTGGATGGGCAATTCCAGTCTTCTTTATAAGGAAAAAGATACTTTCTTGCCATAACCAGGGATGTCCTGCTCAATTCCAAGTCAAATTCTTCAAATCTATGCCATGGAAACAGTGCCAGCTACTCCAAACTAAGCCTTGACAGATATTTCCAATTTGTTCAGAAAGACAAACATAACCTGGCCTGGCAGGAGGCAGGGGTTTAGCCAAAACCATCCCCCTCATCTCACAGATGTCCATGAGTTAAGGTAAATGAAGGATCTGGTCTATAGCAAGTTCTCTGTGATGATAATTTTTTTGGTCCTGTGACTCCATTCGGGGAGCCGCCATCTTGAAATTGGCTCCTAGAAGGAGACACTAAGCATGGAGGGCATGAGGCCAAGTTGTATAAGGGAAAACGGATGGTCTTTGGCAGCAGCAGAACTGGATAGTGGTGTTGCTAACAATAACAAAACTAATTCCCCAAATTGCCATTTACTAGCCATGTGATCTTGGACTAGCTTACCTTGGCAAAGCCTCAAATCCCTCATTTATAAAACTGGTTATAGTAACAACTCCCAGGTGAGGACTGTTTCATCTGAAGATAAAATGAAATTATGGATGTGGAAGGGGGTTACACAGGACCAATACACGTCTCTTCCTTCTCCCTCTCTACTACTAGAAAAGTTTCCCACACTCAGCCCTTCCAATGGGAAGTCTCAACACCATCAGCATCAGTTCTTTTTTAAATGTTTTTATTGTAAAATATAACATACACACAAAGAGAAGAAAGAAAAAGCAGTAATTTTCAAAGTACACTTCAACAAGTAGTTACAAAACAGATTTCAGAGTTTGTCATGGGTTACCATTCCATTGTTGCAGATTTTTCCTTCTAGTTGCTCCAAAACACTGGAGGCTAGAAGAAATATCAGCAGTCATACTGGTCTGTTAAATCCTATTTTCTGTGATAATTTTCTCAGTTATAACTTCTCCTTCTCCTTTGATCCTTCACCCAATCTATAGGGATCTTTAGGCAATACCCATTCTGACTTTTCCATGTTGAGGAGGGGTGTTGACACTAAACAGTAAGGATATAATTAATCGATACTCTTGGAGAGGCTGGTTCCTCTGGGTTTAAGGATTTATCTGGCTCAGGAACACTCTGGAAATTAAAGATTCCAGGAAAGCAAATTTAAGGCATGAAACTTTCATAGAGTCTCAGTTCGAGCCCTAGGTTCTTAAAAGCTAACAGGAGTGATGTTGGTTGGGGTTTAGCAACCATGGCAATTAGCACTATCTAACTGATGCTTACATAAGAGCAGCCTACAGAATGGCCTCTGGACTCTATTTGATCTCTCTTAACCACAGATGCCTTATTTTATTATTACACCTCTTTACCCCTTTTGGTAAAGAAGGCATTGTCAATCCCGTGGTGCCAGGGTCAGACTCACAGCATCAGTTCTTATATTAAGGATCCTCTGATAGAGGAAGGGGCTGGTTGGGGTTTTATCAGCAATCCTCCAGGATGGAATGAAATACACTCAGAAATTGTTGAATACTCTAATTTTCCCTCCATGGGACCATCACCCCAGTTTCTCCAAGGTCACCTGAAGCCTCACATTTTGGCTTTGTGACCTTCTGGCTGTTTCAACATGCTGAGCTATCTCCCTCCGATCTCTCTTCTCAGGAACCAGAATCTGTCCTTGTTGGCAATACCCGACCCCACCCCACTCCCCAGCCCACAGGCTCCATTGGGCAGACTCTGGAAGTCTAGATGGCTCATGACAGATGGTGCCATGTGGACTAGTCAGGAAGTCAGACAAGAAAATACTACCCCTCTTCCATTTGCCAAGAACTGGGATTGTTTGGATTTTAATCATAGCCACAGCTAAGAGCCAACACGCAGCCCCTCCAGCCAAAAGATAAATTTTCCACACTTAACATTCAATTCTTCCAAACAAAATAGGCCCTACCAGGGAAGTGGCTCCTTAGAGAAGGGCTATTTTATTTTCTCATATAGTTTTTTCTTATTTAACAACATGAGAGAAATAAAGTGCTCCATGGATATGGTGGTGCTCTCACACTGACTTATACGTGAGGGAATATCTTTGCTCCTGCATAAGTCACATCCAGGTCACCAGGGTATTGATCCCAGCAAAGATGGAAGCAGAATCTCATGAGCCTCTGGGAGAAATATGACATTTCTTTAAATACGAATCTACTGAACAACTGTTTCTAAAACTCCACAAGACAGGTCACCAGGGATACACACCACTGATATTGCATCTAGATTTTTTTTAGGAGCACTGAACTTTTTCTCAATAATTCAGCCAACTGCAGACTCTAGACGTCCCCTAGAAAGACACTTTCTCCGGCCTCCCAAAGATGAAGAGGCAGGTGTCCCAGGAGAACTAGATGCAAGGCTCCCAAGAAGACTCTACGTGACTCCTTTCTGGCAAAACCCATGATCGGTACCAGGGCAACTTAAGAATGAACTGTGATTACGCACTTTGTGCAGTAATGGAAGGAGTAGATTCTTGCATTGCAAACAGGTTGAAAAGCCTGGGAGATAAGTGAGCCTAGTGGTCAAGGGCTTGAATCCATACTCTTACCATTTATTTAATGGAAGAACTTAAACAAGATACTCAACTTCGCTAAGCACTTCAATGTTCTCAAACGTAAAGTGATAGTAGTAATTCCTACCGTTAGAACGGTTATAATAATTTAATTGAATTAAATAATGCATACAATTTCACAGAGTGCATGGCACAGAACCTGGTGGAAATAAGGTCTCAAACATAAGTATTAGTCGTCAGCATGGCAGTCATGTTCATTTCCTTCTAAAGTCTCTTCCATTCACAAGCACGGGACTGAATACAACACATCAAGTTTAACAGCCTGACGTTCAGGCTGTCTGTCTGGTAACCTGTAATATAGTCTATTTTTTTTCAATGTTTTAGAGACAAATAAGTATGTATTTACCTTATCCCAAGTTCAGGTAGGAGTTTTGAGTGATGAGCATCTGGATTTCACCATATGTGACTAAAGGCATTGATCACTACGCTTGTTCCACCCACACCAGAGCAGTAGATTGGTGGGGGGTGGGGGGGGGGGGCAAAATTCTGAGAAAGGAAAGCAGCCTACCATAGGATGGTCCTGAGCAATCCAACTCTTAAAGAGATGTCCTGGTACTCCCTAAGCATGGAACGGCCTTTTGAAGCATTGTATGGGCACTTAGGCTCTCTCTTTCCAGAGGAAAGTAGGGTGTCCAATGTCATCGTGGGGTGATAGGGATGCTGGGTGCAAACATTCCCCTTCCTGACCAGATGGATCAGGAAAGGTAAGGTCCTGACTCCTCCGTGAACTCAGGTCTTGCCAGGTGGAGAGAGAACAAGTTGAAAGACAAACAGGATGGGCATGAGCCCAAGGTCACTGCCTCTCATTAACGAAAGTGGAGCAATCCACATTCAGCGAATTTGGATCTGAGTCATCAAGTAAAAGGGAACACATGAGTAGGATCTCTGGCATCCTGACTCCCTAACTTCATCCATGCCTCAATTCCTTTTCAATTTATTCCTTGACTTATTCCCTTGCCATAACATGCTGTCCTTCATGCACAATGATGACCCCAACGACTCACACATCAACACCAGTTATTTTTTTTCCAGCAGTGGTCATGAATTTTCACTCATCCATCCAACATTTGTTTGCACAAAAGGGCTGGCTGGGTTAGAGGGTACATTGATCAACCTTGGAATGCAGCAAGGCAAACCAGCACACACACCGATGGAATCAATATATAGCCCTGGCCTCTGGGATGCCTATACTCAAACCAAATAAGCTGAGAGACATCAGGAGTGGTGAAAAGAACATTGGAAGTCAAAAGGCTTGCATTCAAGACCTAACTCTGCCAATCAATGAGATCTTGGCTGAATTCTCAGCCATAAAATGTAAACAGCGATAATAGCTACCTTCCATAACACTTGTGATGATAATACTAAGGTCATGTAAGTGAAAGCACACTTGATAATCTGTAAAGTCATGTATTAGAGATGTTATTTACCATATAATATAAATGTTATTATGAATATTAATATTGTCATTATTGATAGCTTATGCATCACAAAACTAGGTCCTGCTGAAAGATGAGATTCCTGTCTTCTGAAATGTATTGTTCCCAGAAAAAAAGATGAGAAACCGAGTGATGGGATGGATCTACATATCTCTTCCTGAACGTGGTACACTTTGAGTCATCTGTCCCACCCTCCCATGGTGGCTCCATCTCTTGAGCTTCCTCCCCACCCACCACTCCAGGACAGGGACCATCTTCAAAACTGAACTTACAGTTCCCGAAGGCTCAGCGTCTGGAAGAGCTGCCAGGACAGTGTGGTGAGCCGGTTACTCGAAAGGTTTCTGCAAGATTAGCACATCATGGGGGAAGAATTAAAGAACAGATCTGACATAAATAATGCTCTCCATATAAACCTGGTGATTTCAATGGAATCTAGCTTTGTTGTTCTTTTGCTTTACTCTGCTAAAGATACAGCTGCTAAAAGCTGAGGCCACAGATCAGGTTTGGAGAGGATGCTGAAGCTTTCTGAAAGGTGAGGTTTCACAAATCAAAGAAAGTAAAATCCTGTTTTTAAACAAGCGTCTGAGTTTGCATTATCCATCCCCACAATAAAAGTTCAGGAAGCCCTTCAGAAGCCACTCCCCTGGAGAAGACAGGGAGCTCCTAGGGTGGAGGAGCCAACCCTCATTCGTGACATCCAAACAGGTCAAAACCTCCCGCAGCTTCCAGTGAAAGGGCGGCCCACGGCGGTTCAGCAGGCAGAGTTCTTGCCTGCCCTGCCAGAGACCCGGGTTCGATTCCCGGTGCCTGTCCATGCAGAAAAAAAGAAAAAGAAAACTTCCTGCAGGTCACCTACCATCCCCTCTAGCCAATCCCTCCCGCACAAAACGTGCCCATTTGTTCACACTTCTGTTCTCCTCCTAATGGTTCTTTAATTGTTCTCATTAGAGTGTGCAGGGGAAAGGAGCAGCCATTAGTCTTCCGCAGAAAAGAAGAAACTCGCTCTTTGTAAAGCTCAACAAACAACTTTTGATGTGATAAGGGCCCCCAAAGGCAGCAGCCGGACACTGCCGGGACATAGCGGCACCCCAGGGAGCAGGTGGCAGTGCTGAATTCGTCCCCGTGTAACCTCTATCCCCACACCCCCAAGCTTGCGCACATTTGTGCCTGTTAAACACATAGGCATTCAGTGCAAACTCAGACTCTTGCTTATGCTCACACACATATGCTTACATGCGCATCTCTACTTAGATGGCGCCGATGGCAAATATTTGGTGAGAGCCACGGGTAGGCTACACGGAGGCATGAGGGGGGGAACCATACAGAAAGGTTCCTCTGGACCATCTATTCAAGTCACAGGTGGATAAATAAGAGAACTGCAGTTTGTGACATGGAGAAGGCAGGGTATAAAAAAACGGAGAGAGGCACAGGCTGCCCAGAGCAGTGCCTTCTGCGCAGCAGCACCTGAGCTGAGACAAGAGGAGCCAGAGGAGCCAGCTGAGCCCCAGGGAAGGAGGGGGGCCAGGGGGGCAGAAAGGAGGCCAGCAGGGGAAGAACTAGGGGGACACCGGCTTGAGAACGGGGAGAGAGGGCGATGCACCACGCCCGCCTAGCTGGCCACAGCAAGGAGCTTGGATTTTATTTTAACGCATGATGGGAAGGCATTGGGTGGCTTTCCATAGAGGCGTGACATAATCTAATTACTATTTTAAAAAATATAGGAGACCAAGATGGGAAGCTAGGGGGTCAGTTAGGAGGGTGCTGCAGGAGCCAAGGGCAAGGGAAGGGGTAGAGAGAAATAAGCAGACAGATTCAAGAGGGAGTAGGCAGAACTTCCTATTGGATTGGATCTGGGAGAGGAGGGAAAGAGACTTGAGCAGCTGCGTGAAGACGTCATTTCCCGAGAGGAAGAGCCGAGAAAAGGATCACCTTAGAGAAAGCGGGATCCAGAAGGCGCCCTCGCCTCTGCAAACGTCAAGTTCCATATGTCAGCTGCGTACTCAAAGGGACTACTCCAATAGTCGCTGGGCACATGGGTCAGAGCTCAGGGGAGATGATATAGGGAGAGGGGGTCCCAGCCTGTAACTGGAACAGAAACTCTAAGACCAGAACAGCCCCAGGGAACGGGCCTCCGCGTCTCCTTTGCTGCAGCCCGGCCTTTGGTGATTGGCCTGAACTGGCTGGACACTGAGACAGCGCCTGACCGCCCCGGGGACACAGCCCCACTCTGAGAGCTCAGGACCCCGGAGGAGAAGGGACGGCAGCCCCCAAGTTTGCTGAGCCCAGCAGAGCTGCTCTGCTTTCTTCCCTGGAGTCTGGATTTTATTTTAAAGAGTGAAGGGAAAGCACTGGATGGTTTTAAGCAGGGAAGTGACAAAATCGGCACTGTCTCCTTTCCGAGTTCATAACCCACACAGTAATCTCTGGACGGGTCCCCAGGCTCCCACACCCTCACCCTGACGCCTCCCTGCACGGCTGCAGGGCTCTGCTGGGACAGCACAGGCTCCTGAAAAGCCTAGAAACGTCAATCCATCCAGCAGGCGCCGCACCACAAAACTTCCACCAACCACATGTCTGACTCCCCCCACCTCCCAGAACTCCCCCACGGGACGGAAGGAAGGGGGTGACGGGAAGAACTTGAGGGCGCACCGGGGAAGACGCCCTGCCCAGGGACCAGTGCCTGTCGGAAGAGGGGGTGGGGGACCAGACACCGCCCCCCAAGCCAGGACCTACACAAGGCATGAACCTGGCACTCGGAACTTGGAGTCAAAAGCTACGGGTTTAGGGACCATTCTCTGAGTCCACGTTGGCTCTCACTTTCATGATGTTTTAATAAAGGCGAGCATCTGATTCATCCAGGCAGAGGGTTTCCATTCGTTGGTTCTCCTGGTTTACTGTCTATGCACAATAGCAACCACAGTGACGAGACCCAGGCAAGCCCCAAATGCCCAAACGCACTAGGGAGTCGCTGCTGAGCTTTGGGGAGACTTCCAGCACCCGTCTTTGGCTCCCTAGGCAACTCCAGTGGTTCTGAATCCCGTGGGGAGTCAGCAACCAGAACCCCCCGACTTGCTGAGCCTGGGGAAGTGCAGCCCCAGAAAGATTCAAAAGCAGCTGCCAGGAATGAGGTAAGAGGACAGAGGTACCCAGGAGAAGTGGGTGCCCGTGCCCATCCTTGAGCAAGCAGCAGGCCAGGGGCATGCCAGCAGTTCTTGGGGAGCAGGAGGCTGAGAACAGGCTGCCAGCAATATCCTTCCACAAAGGTCATGTTTTGCTACATTAGGCAGAAATGTCAAGAGAAAATTGGATTCTGAAAGAAAGAAAATAACAGGCATTCCAGGCAAATAAAGAATAAGAAATAGCATTATCTCCTTATTACACGTTGGGGAGGGAAGGGGCCCGTGACCCCTGGGTAAGGGGCGGGGGGTTCAAGAGTATCTGGGCTTCGTCTCCTCCCCTTCCATACCCCCTCACCAAGCCCCGCCTGGAAGGGAACAGGCCAGGGCCAGCCAGGGCCAGCCACGGACTTCACACCTCCCCGCAGCCCTCTTCTCCAGCTGCCCTGCAGGGTACACACCACCTTTTCCTCCTGCATGGGCATCAGGGCTGCCCTGCCCCCACCTCCCCACCAGCTGCTCTCTGCCTCCCTGCACCACCCCCATCAACAGCTGCCATTCATCCAGGGCTTAACTAAGGCCCAGGCACCGTGTGAGTCACCTTGGCATTCACACCAAACAAGGCAGGCATGACTTCTTATCTCCATGCTCCAATAGGGAAACTGGGGCTCTGAGAGCTGACTGTCCAAACTCAAGCAGCTCCAGGTGGCTTCAACAAAAAGACTCGGGCAACACGGGACATACCCAGAAATATTTGTGCCCAAAGCACACCTGTGTACACTCCCAGGTGCTCGCATATGCAACCCAGTGTGTGTGCCCCTAGACAGGGACCTCACATTGCACGAGCCCAAGGAGGAGTGCTGTGCACACATTATGGTTGCACACAGCAGCCCTGCAAGAAGCACGCAACAGAGCCTCCATCCCAGAGACAATGGCGCATGTGTGAAAGACAAGCAACGAGGCCACCGATGCTCAGCACGAGACAAGTAGAGCACATCCTGCTGTCACGGGTATCTGTAAATGCTTAGGGTGCAGGGTAGTGGGGAAGCTGAGGCACAGGGCTTCGCATGGCTTCCCACCTAGTAAGAACTCACAGCCCCTGATTTTCCTTCCAGACGGCATCTCTCCCGTAGTCACCTGTCATCAGTTACCGATGAGCTGTGACTCTGCTCATCAGACAACAGCTTAATTAAGAATCACCCTGCCTCTGAGCCCCCTGCAGCTTCCTCCCTAGCAGGTCCATTATTACCGCCTATGACTTCTTCTTGGGTCAATGGCCAGTATCCAAGGAACCCGACCAGCGGGATTAATTTGGCAAGATTTTAATAGATGGTGCATCAGACACTTTTTCAAAATCAGGCTCCATGACATTCCCCCCTCTTTCCGTCACCTGAGACTCCCAGACAAAGCCCTTAATTTTGTCCTGCTCGCCAGCTCTCGCCAGCCTGGACTCTGGGGTCTAGAGCAAATGAATGATGGTGACACAGCCACGGGCGTTCATGGAGCCAGACACACACATGGCCGGGTTCTGGGGCCTGAGGAGCCCTTAGGTGCTGAGGGGGATCCTTCTGTACTCGCCCCAGGGTGAACGGAGATCCTCCCAGAACTACTGATGTCACCAGTGAAAAACCTCAGGCCCTGACCCTCCCTACAGCAGAGAGGGAGCCCCGTGATGGGGGGAGATGTCACCCTCTACCCATGACCTCCTGAGGACAGAGCATGAGGCTCGCTCAAGATGGGCCAAGAAGAACCAACCAGATGAGTTCTTCTCTTGCCCCTGCAGATACTGAGGATTGAGAAGGAGACAGCCCGAAGCTTTCCTGAAGATGGAAGACTCCACAGCTTTCCTGGACTCAAAGTGAGGCTGCCCTCGTGAGGAACCTGTGTCTCTAGGCAGAGGCAGTGCCAGCGGGCAGGTGTATCTTAGGATTTGAATGTGTAAGGGATTGTTGGGGGCAGGTGTCCTGCCATCCCGCTGCTGCTAAATCAGACTGCCCCACGTGCCCACTGCACAGCCGGCCCTCTCCACCTGCTCACATCAACACCAGAGCGGCTTTGTAGCTCTGCTGCTCTCTGCTCCCCGCTGCTCACTCTGTCTCTGCATCTCCTTAGCCCGTCTCTCTTTTGTCCTGTCCCCCATTCGTAGCCCCTCATTTGCCCTGAAGTCCTGATAGCCAGGTTGGCTGCCTAGTTTTGGTCCTTGAAAGTCTTTCAGTCATGCTTCTCGGTCATTCCTGTGCTCTGTCTCTCCTGGTCATGCTGGGTAACCAGTCTCCCCGTCAGGTTCCAGCCCCTAAGGTCCGGCCCGGTGTCTGTCCAGTGGACCCACTCCCGTCGCTGCCCCAGCCCCCTCCCGCAGAAGGCTGGAGAACGAGAAAGCAGAGGACCAGGGGTAAGCCCAGCTTGCTTCCCGAAGTCACTGCCTTTCCCTGGAGGTTTCATTCTCCTGCACAAGAGGCACGGTTGTGAGTGCCTCTGGGCTTGGTGCACCGCTGTGGCTAGTGAGGAAGACACCAAACGTCCTGCAGGCCGCAGGGGCAGCGGCGGGCTGGGCATTCACCATGAGGCCAGCCTTCCTCCCCTGCTCTCCAAAGGCGGCACCTCCACTGTGAGAGGCGCAGCGCCTCCTTTCTGAAGACCCAGCCCCCGGCAACCCGCCTATCCTCACCTACTTTTCCCCATAAAAGCAACAGCTGCTTGGCCCTCTTGGAGAAAGCCAGCTCTTCCCTCGCCGAGCATGGCCAGGATTCTTTGGAAATTGCTGAAGAATCTGGAGGAAAGGTCAAGATAGGAGAATTCCCGGAGGCAGCACCAAAGCCCACACAGAGTTTGCCGAGAGGCTGGTGCTAACAGCCTTGCACCTCCGTCACGGGGCAGGGCGCCGACAGCCCGGTGGTCCTGAGCCTGGGTGTCCCCTGCCCGGTCCGTCCCACACCAATGGCTCTGGATGGAAGAGAGCAGCCATGCAAGCGGCGGCGGCCAACCTCCTTGGGCTGAGCTGGTGGGAAGGAAGGAAGCTTCCTGCCATCCTGCCTCCACGGAGGGCCCGCCAGCCAGTCCCCCAGTCGGCGGGTGTGGCAAGGAGGCAGATGCAGCTGCCCAATGTCCCCCTTGAAGACCAGGAATTATTTTTCTACAGCAGTGACATGTTTGCCTTTCCTTCAATTAAATCGCTATAAAGGCGGGGAGGGGGGCTAAAGCCATTTGAGTCATTTTTATTCAGCTAAATTACAGTAGATGGCTCATTTAATGAACTTCAGTGAAGCCAAAATGCTTTCTCTAATCAAATCTCAAGTGACGGGGCGAGTGCCTTGGCGTTAGATCAGGAGACTGGAGACAGCTTCTCTCCAAGGCCTGCGCTGGGCTAAGCCCAGGTTTCCCAGACTGGATCCCTGGGAGCATGAGGTCTGCAGTACATTAACAGGCAATACAAGAGGAAAATCACATTGCCTAAAAAATGCTGTACTGAACAAAATGAAGCAGACAATGATTGCAAAATTTCTGAAACCCTTGCTAAGCGAAGGGTCTGGCCGTCTGAGTCTCTCCATCTTCCTGGGCCACAGAACCTTCTCCGTGGATTGTCTACAGCCACATAACATAGTCAGAGAAATCAGTCATCATCTAGATGAGGAGTCAGCAAGCCACAGCCAGCGGGCCGCCAGTCTGTTGTTGTAAATGCAGCTTGTTGGAACTCAGCCACACCCTTGCATTTAGTTGTTATCTTTGTGACAGGCAGGACAATGTCCAAAAACGAGGCCCACATACCAGTCCCCAAAATCTAAGAATATGTTCCCTTCCATGGCAGAAGGGACTTTGCAGCTGTGATTAAAAGCCCGGACCTTGTGATGGGGAGACGATCGGGATGATGTGAAGGCCCCAGGGTAAAACACATAGGTCTTTGGCAGCAGAAGAGGGAGACGGGAGAGAGTCAGAGAGGGCTGTGACCACGGAAGACAAGCAGAGGGGGAAGCCATGCGGCTGCGCTCAGATGGAGGGAGGGGCCCACAAGCCAAGGAATGCAAGTGGCCTCTCGAAGCTGGAGAAGGGAAGGCAGCCCTGCCGACACCTCAATGCCAGCCCAGTGAGACCTGGGCTGGACTTCGGACCTATAGAAGTAAGACAGTAAGTCTGTGTTGTTCCAAGCCATGAAGTTTGTGGTACTTTGTTAAGGCAGCAACAGGAATCGAATATAGGCCACTTTCACGTTACAACAGCAGAGACCAGAAGTCCAAGGAATAATGGCAATCTGATACCCAGCAGTGTGTGGCTTCCAGCCCACCCCACCACCCTGTGCCCACCTATCCTGGAATGAGTTTCTGCCCGCATGGCATCAGGACCTCTCCAGGGCCATGAGCTCACACAACCACACGTGGCCAAGTCAGACGCTCCCAGAGGTGTCAAGGGGAAGAAGCCCCCCCACACACACACACTCACACTCACACACACACTCGCACACATACACAGAGACATGACCATACACACACACACACACACTCACCCTCATGTGCATACACAAACCACACACGCATTTGCATACACACACACACACACAATACACACATTAATTCACATGCTCTGTCACACACACCCAAGGTGCAGGTGTCTCCTTGGCCCTTCCTTGCCTCTAAAAGGATTCCTGCATAGTTTGCATTTTGATGCAGATCAGCTTTCCTCAGCAGACTCCTTCAGAGTCCTCCCCTGGGGAGCCTGAAGGACGAGCCCTGGCCCTTGCTGCGGACCCACTCCCAGGACCTCCCGTGCTGCCTGGACCTCCCGTGCTGCCTGGACCTCCCACGTCCTGGCCGGGGCAGGGCAGCCTCAGCAGGAAGGGCAGGGGCTGGTCATGAGCCCCACACCTGGAGGGGGCAGCCCTCCCCACTCCATCGACACGTACATGTCAGGGCTGAGGGGCAGGGCAGAGCTTCTCAGCTGGCCAGGGCAGTAGACACTACCGGGTCCACCGCCCTGGTTTACACCTGGGGGAGCTGAGACCCCTGACCCCCAGCCTGTGGAGGGGATGCTCCATGTCCCAGATGAGCCAGGACTGGAACCAAGACCTGGGCCCAGCACCCGGGGTTCTGACTGCAGGACAGGAAAACGAGCATCCGAGAGGTGGAGTGATTTTTCCCAAGATCACCCAGCTGGATGGCTGCAAAAGCTGGGCAGTGACCCCATCTCCTGACCTCCACCCTGAGCCTCCCCTCTCAGGGCATCGGGCCCTGGGAGTCCCAGCAGGGTGGGCCAGGCCATGGTCTCGGGCATTGCACAGATCTGGGTGCCAGCCCCAGCTCTGCCGCTGCCACACCCTGTGGCCCTGGGAAGTAATTTACCCTCTCAGAGCCTCAATGTGCTCATCTGTAAAGTGGGCCTGATAATAAAGGAGTTGTCCCCGTGGGTTGTGGTGAGGATCAAAGGGGGTCTGGTCTGGACAGCATGTGGCACAAGGCTGCCTCCTACCAGCCCGCGGTAATCACAAGTTGTCCTTTCCCTTGCACAGCGGCTCTTCTGCCCAGCGCCACTCCCCACCACAGCCACAGCTGCTCCAAGCCCATTAAAACAGATGCCAGGCAGGGCCTGAACGGCTGAGCAGCAGGAGGATGTCAAAGGCCAGGTAAAGACCCCTCACTGCAAGCGTGATACAATCCAGCAAAATTCCAGGTGGGAGAAACAGGACAGAAACCCACTTTAAAGAGGCAACAGGCAGCATTACTTCCCTGTGCCCTACCGGTCACCTGTGCCTTTGCCACTTGGGCTGAGCCCAAAGGTCCCACGTGCAGGGCAGACTCAGCCCTTAGGGTCCCAGAAACAGTAGGATACGGCCCTGCACCTGGGTATTCGCCACCCCTGAGAAACAGCCTGAAAATCCGCAGGGATTCTCCCCACCATCCGAGTCACACCAGACCTGAGCATTATGGAGATAATTCTGGGGGATTTTGCTCCCTGGGAGTTTCTTTTTAGACAACTTAACCAAAAGCTCATTGCTCTGAAGGTGCCAGAGCCACGGTTGGGGGAGTCTCTGAGTTGGGGGCAGTCTCTGCTGCCCCCCAAGACACCCCACCCTGGGAGCTGAGCAGCCTGGGCCTGGCGAGTGGGGCCCACCTGTCCCCCACCCACCCCCAGAGACATCTCAGGGTGTGACCGTGACATGGGGAGGTGACCGGGCACCACATTCATTTTTCACTCATGAACTGTCATGACAAAAGGAAAACAAAAGTGCAGGCACCACCTAAGGGAGCATCAACTCTGAAGATACTGATTGAGAGCAAAGCAGGGGCCGCAGAGGGAGGAGGGGACCTGGGTTTCCAGCTACAGCCACAGCAGCCCTGGCCTAGGAAGAACCTCCCGCCTGAGGGAACCCTCAGGGCTGTGAAAACCCAGAGCCCCAGGGAAGGAGCGAGCAGAGAGGCAGGGCTCCAAGCTGCTCTTCGAAAATAGAGGGAGCGTATTAAATACCTGCCCTGCAAAAGGGTCGGCGCCTGTCCTCTCCCTGAGATTGACTCTAAGAATTAAAGGAAAAGCTATGGCTCTCTTAAAAGCAATAAAATGGTGAGCAGAAATCTGCTTTGGGCATTTTATAAAGAAATCTGATTAAGCAGTATCTGACCCGTCCTACCAGGTAAATGACTGAAGGGAACACAGGCCAGGTATGGATTTGGAGAGCATTGCTCAAATTTTGGAGCATCTTAGAATTGCCTGGAGGGCTTGTAAAAATGCAGATCCCCAGGCTCCACCTACTCAAGTTCCTGACTCAGTAGGTCTAGCAGAGAATTTGCACTTCTGAGCAGTTCCCAGGTGATGTTATTTTACTGATCTAGCACAATCTTGCTTACCTAATTAGGTGACTTGAGTCCCAATCAAATCCTCCTATCCTGAGAAGGTAGATGATCACACACACATGAAAAAGTACAACAGCCCTGTGTGCAGGTGTAAAGAGTCACCTGGTGCAGAACCAATGGCTCCCAGGAACAAATGCCATTGTCAGTAGCTGGAAAGAGGAGTTGCAATTGGGCCTGACACATGGTGGAGGTGCCACTGGGTGGCTAGAGAAGGGCCATCCCAGGGCTGGGGAGAAAACGAGCAAGCTAGGAGCCTGTTGGCCAACGTGTCTCATGAATCTGCAGGATGAATCTGTTTGTTCTTCCAAAAAGAGCGCCATATGCTCGGCGGGATTCCTCTGAGCATGGGGCCTGAGTTTACCTCCCGGAGACCCTTTAGGGAAACCCTGGGGGCTCCCTGCAGGAAGGAGGCCTTTTGGAGCTCAGGCTTGCTGGTATCCAGAGGTAGAAGGAGGGTTAGAAACCAGTTGGCCTCTGTCTCTTTCCCCTAGCCGAGCCTAGAGGGACATGTGAGTACCACCAGTGCTAGGTCCTTCTGGTCCCCTAGAGTTGGCCAGGAGGCTCAGTCGTGAAGGTCACGTGAGGAACAAGGTAACAAATTCACTTTTAGGATGGAAAGAAGGAGCATCGGACATAGCAGGGGAGACCGGCCAAGCTTGGTGACGGAGAACCTCATTATGTCCTTCGCTTTCTACTCGGGGTGGCCAGTGGTTCCCAAAGTGTGGTCCTCAGATGGGCTGCAGCAGCACCACTGGGGGCTTGCTAGGAATGCAAATGCTTAGAGCCCCCCCAGACCCAGTACAGCAGAACCTCTGGGGGTAGGCCCAGCCCTTTGCTTACATGCAGGTGTATCAAGCCCCAGGTGATACTGACGTGGCTCAGGTGTGAGGAGGGATGGAGAGCATGGGCTTGGGAGCCAGAAGGACTTGGGTGAGGTCCTCCCGAATTGACCCTGGGAAAGTTAGTCAACCTCTCCAGGTTGGGAATTGCAGCCCTGCAGCGGCTGCAAAATCCGTGCTCTCCACCACCTGCCACGTCGCTGGGGTCCTGTGTCCTGTATTTCCAAGGGTGCCCGTTATCGCCCTCCCTGCCACCACCACGAGGACAGGATCCTGCTCTCTTCTTGAGCAGGATATGGAAAGCCATCTCTGTCCCCACGTCTAGGAGAAGCAGAAGTCCTAGTCTCTGAAAGGGGAAATGGAGTCACATCTTCCGCTGGGTCTCCTGGACTAAGTGAAACCATGAGTAGAAGCCATAAAGGATGGAAATCAGCTGGCACCGAGGGCCCATGTGGGCGGTGTGGTGTGCGGTCAACCAGGCATGACCTACCTCGCCCCGTCTGGCCGCTAGAGTCAAGCTTGTTAGCCCAAGGTGGGAGCTTCCCAGAGCCTGGCCCCAGGAGAGGTCGGAAGGAGAGCTAAGTCTGAACAAGGATGCCAAGCTGCCCGGGAGGCCAGGAGAGGTGGGCCTTCTAGTGTGATTGCATCATGCTGCAGTCTGGGCAGTCAGGTAGCGCCCCCTCATCCATAAACATCCTGCTCTGCACAAGCTGCTGAGGAGTTTCTCCTGCACACAACAGGTTTTTAAGACAACAGGTTTTAAAGGCACCACGTAAAATGAATGTACAATAAAGAAAGACTGAAAAAGTCCAGATTCATGTCAAATGCTTGTTCCTCTGATAAAGCAGCAGTCCCTGGGACTAAGGACCCTATGTAAGTCCCCTTTCCCAGATACTCCTAAGCACCAACCCCAAAAGGCTTACAGAAGGACTCATTATTGTTTGGCCACTTTTTAGCCATATATTCTCGGATGGCTCACTCCACTGTGCTTCTCTCCTCCGAAACTGGGGCATAAAATCTCTACCTTATCAGGTGGTGAGAATCAAATCAAATAAAACATATTGGACATGCCCAACATGGTGTCCATCAAAGGCACTCAATGGAAATGGAAGCTCTTATTATTAGGGACACACGGAGAAAAGAAAGCTGATGAGATAGCACCTCTGAAGCTAACTGTGCACAAGGGGAAGTCTGCACAGGAGGGGATGGAGGAGGGCAGTTTCCAAATCCTTGGAGGAAAACAGATGCATGGAAGGAACTATCTCTGCAGGAGCAACAAAACAAGAAAGCTCGCACCAGACAACGCACTCAGCAGACGCTGCTAAATGGTTTCCAATTAATTAACTGATTACATGATAGAACAGAAGGGGATTCGAAAGAGTGCTGTTGACCTTTAAGAATAATTAATATCATCAGGATAGCAAACTCATCCAAGGAAAATAATGAGGAACATTTTAATATCGCATTCAAAATCTCTGGATGGGAAGGCAGATGGGCCTTATCTAAGCAGCATCCCAGCTCCCTCCTTCTCCTCTGGCTTCCTGTCTGCCTTTCCCAGCATCCCACTACCTCCCACTCAGACTCTTCCTCCCTATCTGAAGATTCCCATCACTGTGGCCACTCTGTTTGTCTGGAAACAACAGTAGAAAAAGGAGGGCAGGGAGAAGGAATGCTGAAAGGGCTACACCAAGCCTCCCCTACATAGTCCACTTGTACGTGGAAGCCTCTCACAGCATCTAGAAAGGATGCACCCCATATCTGGTTACGTGCCCCTCCTCCTGACTCCCATCTCAAATCGTAGTTCCCCCAAAACAGTGTGATGCGTTAGATATTATATGATCTATGAAGTCAAGGACACTTATCTGTCTTAATCACAATTCTGTCCTCAGCATCCAGGAATGTGTGTCGAGTTCATCTGGAATAACACCTCTGCCTTGGACAACTGTCCTTGACTCTGTGGTCCCTCATGGGATGCCTGGCAAATTCCTAGTCATTCTCCTCGACTGCCCTGAAATAGCCCACCTCTGAGAAACCTTCCCCATTCCCACTCACAGGCTCTCAGAGCATCTGTCCATCACTTTAGTATAGCCATGATCATAGTGACAAAAAATGTAACTGTCAACAGTCCTTTGTCCTGGTAGATAGTGGGCACCCCAAGAGTAAGCATGGGGTTTTTTCAGTCTTTTTGTTCCCTCATGCTTAGAAAAATACCTGGTACATAGTAGACAGCTTGGTAAATATTTGTTGAATGAGCCCAAGGATAAATTAAAGTAATTTGGCTAAAAGGAAGCAAAACTCCTAAAACCTTCACTCTTCCTTAGTTAGCTCCAAGAATAAAAGTTTACTTCACTCAATAAGCACTGGTGACAGGTGACCACACATTCTGGTGTGTCCAGAACAGTCCCAGTTCACATCTGTTGTCCCAGAATCCCATGTGGTTAGTTCCCCTTTTCTCAAAAGTGCCCAGTTGGGACAATAAATTATGTGATCGCTCCATTTACCAAATTCCTACTAGGTACCATGCACTGTTCCAGGTGCTAGTTCACGGCAACAAACAAAAGAAATGAGCAAATTCTCTAGGCAAAATAAGTGTTGGGATCATTCCAGCTTTCTTGTATTGAAAGGCAATCTTCACCCACTCAATCATCATTCAACAAGTACTAATTTGGCATTTATTCCATGTTGAGCAATGCCCAGGACTGGGTGCCTGGGGTGAAAAAGACATGGTCCTTCATAGAAATCCATCTACTTACTATGTTTAAAAAGAATCCAGGCAAAAGACTACAATGGGTTGAATAGCGTCCCAAAAAAGGCACAACCATGCCTTAACCACTAGAACTATATTTGGTTAAGGGTTATTACAGATGTATTATGTTCAGAATCTTTAGATGAGAGCATTCTGGATTACCCAGTGGACTCTAAAACCAATGGCTGATGTCCTCATAGATAGAGAGAGAAGAGGACAAGATCCAGTCACAAAGGAGAAGGCCACATGGAAGCAGAGGCAGAGGTTAAGGGATGCTGCCACGAGCCAAGGAAGCACCGGAGCCATAGAAGCTGGAAAAGTCAAGGACAGATTCTCCCCCAAGAGCCTCCAGAAATAATTGAGCGCTGCCAACACCTTGATTTCAAACTTCGGGAATAAATTCCTGTTTCAGTTTCATTTTTTTGTAAATAGGATTCCTGTTGTTTTAAACCACACAGCTTATGATAAGGGGTTACAGAAACTAATACAGGGTACCTGGTGGACAATCTTTGCTGGAAGCTCAGAATACGAACCTGGCCCATGGTCTTGGGCTCTTGCTCACCCCCAGGGTGGCGGGATGCAGAAAGGCTGGCCACAGCCCCCATATCCATATATGTCAGCCGGCCTAGGACAGGTGCCCTTGCTCTAAATGCCTTGGGTTACTTCTAATCCTTAAAAATGGCAGGTCAGGGCATATGTGCAAGCAAGAGCAGAGCCTCAGATACAAGACATCCTGGAGAAAAATACCTAGAATGAGTTGACTCCAAGGAGACCCAACCCACCCCTGATCCCCCTCCTCACTCACCAGGATCTCACATCTTTACAAAGAACTCTTCCATCCCAGCTTATTCTCAACTACTGCAGAGGTTAGGGTCTGACACGTGTCCTCATTTTCAAGAGCCCATGTGGCTCTGCCTCCACTAAACTTCTCCATGTCATCATACTTTCTCTCTTCCTTGGTTTCCGAAGTGCTGGCCATCCTCAACTTCCTTACATGCCAGTTAGCCATCAGGCCCTCTCTCTCGTCTGAGGGCTTGGGAAAGCCATCCACCCACTCCCATTTCCATCTCACTTCCAGTGTCAGCTGAAAACCTCTCCTGTCTCGTTTTAATCACATTTCCCCTGCTCTCTCTCTGCTATTGGCCTCATGACTCAGGGCTTTAATTTATTCACCAAACAATGTCATTATACCACTGCTTTCTGGAATTCAAACCATGCACTGTCTGTTGGCCTCCATTGCCCAATTCTGAAAAATATCTGGGAAAAAGCAGTGTTCACTGCTGTTCCCATGGCCTCTCTCCTGCTGACACCTGTCTGAGACCATGGAGACATGGTGTAAGAAAGAGAGGAGACAGGAGCTCTTATCTCACATTGAATACTTGAAACCCAGAACCAACCCCCACCTCCCTCAGCCCCATGCAGGTTCTCAAGGAGCTGTTTCTTTCTCCCAGGCTATCTGAGAATTGAATATTAACTGGGAATGGAAAGCATTTCCCTACGTACACAGGGCACTTTGAATTGAGATTTGGAGAAATGAGAGGGAAACAGAAGAGTAAATGCGCCCCTGGATACCTGGGCTCGGCAAAAGGCTGGCACTCCCAGGAACAACATCAACAGAAGGATTTGTGAATCGTATTTCTGCTCACGGATCTTTTCACAAAGAAGAAGTAATAGTTCATACCTTAACCATAATCACTGGGAAATAAATGCATGAGGGTAAATTTCACTAAACGTCTTGAATTTCATGAATCTTACACTGAACAAGGTGACAAACTCAGCTAATTCTTCCTTATACAGTAGTACTATGGCTGACCCCAACTTAATTTAAAGCCTCGAGCTTTGAATACAAGTGCAAACAATTAATTAACTTGCTAATCATTTTCCCAGCTATGGGGATTGTCCAGAGTCATTAACAATAATCATGTGCATAAACTAAAGAAAATTGGGATACAGAAATAATTTTCTGAGAAATAGAAATGATGGGTAGCATTTACTGAGTGCTTGTTAGGAGCTAATTACTATATGCTTTAAAGACATTAGTCCATCGAATATTACTAACAACCGTTTATGGTCATTATTATTATGATTTGTTCTCATTCAAGATTGAGAATCCATAGCTTAGAGGTTAGGTAGCTAGTTCAAGGTCACAAAGCTGTTAATTTTAAACTAGGGCCTGAATCCATTGTATCTGATTCCAAAGTCAATGTCATGTGTGTGTGTTTGAGTGTGTGTGGTATTTTATGTGCACAATCACACACATGGAAGCCATATGTGGTCCTGATTTCCACTTGGGGACTCTGTTTACATCATCCAGGTGGAAGCCTTCCGAGAATGAAGATGGTACATCGCCATAAAGGACAAATCCACAAGCACTAAAACTCAGCCACCTCTGCTATGCTTCTCCCACTGTCTGCCCGCCTAACCCCACCCACCTCTTCCCATATTCCAGTGAGAAAGCAAATGACAAATCCACTTGCTCAGGATTTCAATAGAAATAGAACAGGCTTGTAATAGAAGGATGGAGCAATTCTGGGGGTGTTGCTCTAGGAGAAAGATCTCAGCCCCAGGCCCTTGGGTATCCCAGGGCCCCTAGCTAGCTCCCTACTTCACGGCAACCAAAGGTACAAATCACAATTCTCCTCCCCTCTAGTTTGGGCCTGTTTTTCCCACATCCCCACCTCCATTGACGTGTGGTTCCCATCAGGCTAGTAGACGAAGTGCAGACACCTGCCCGCCACACACGCCCGGCTCTGTGGTACTTGCTTGGGAACACAAGTCAGGCACCAACAGTTGTTGTGATGCCAGAGGGGAGAAGGGGACACCAGGAGCTAGGCACCTCTCTCAAGGGAGCTGGCCACAGCTTACCCAGGAGGAAAGGGAGAGCAAACTGGGAGCTGGCCATGGTGCTGAATCCCCAGGGAAGGGGACATGGTGACTGAGAGTTGGGTAAGCAAAGATAATGGCAGTATTCAGAAAACAAAGTAAGAGAGAGGGAGGGAGGGAGGGAGGAAAAGAAAAGGAGGTTCCCTATCTCACATCATACACAAAAATAAACTCAAAATGGATCAAAGAGGGGTGCAAAGGTAGTTCAGTATTAGAATTTTCTCCTGCCATGCAGGAGACCTAGGTTTGATTCCTGGCCCATGCACTTCCCAAACAAGCAAACAAGAAAACAAAACAAACAAAAATTCAGCAAATGGTGCTGCAGAAAGGGGATACTCACACGGAAAAAGAATGAAATGTGACCCCTGCCGTGCAGAACACATAAAAAATGGATCAAAGACCTTAAGATAAGAGCTAGAACATTTAAACTCCTTGAAGATGACCTTTTTTTAGGCAATGGTTTCTTAAACTTTTCACCCAAAGCAAAAGCAACAATAGAAAAAATAAATAAATGGGACCTCATCAAAATTTAAAACTTTTGTTATTCAAAGGACTTTACTGTGAAAGTAAAACAACAACCTACACAATGGGAGAAAATATTTAGAAACCACATCTAATAAAGGTTTAGCACCCAGAGTACCTGAAGAAATCCTTCAACTTAACAACAGAAAGACAAATGAGGTGTGCACAGGTAGTTCAGTGTTAGAGTTCTTGCTTGCCGTGTAGGAGATCCAGATTCAATTCCTGGCCCATGCACTCCAAAAAAAATTTTTTTTCGACAAATGGTGCTGTGATAACAGGCTATTCACCAACACAGCATATTAAGAAAAAAAGAGACAAATGACCCAATTTAAAAATGGACAAAAGACTTGAATGGACATCTCTGCAAAGAAGATACACAAATGTCCAGAAAGCCCATGAAAAGATGCTCAACATCATTAGCCATCAGGAAATGCAAATCAAAGCCACAATGAGATACCATTTCACACCGATCAGAATGGCTGCTATTAAAAATGGAAAGTGATAAAGGGGAGAGGATGCAGAGAAATAGGGATACTCCTTCATTGCTGGTGGCAATGTAAAATGGTACAGCTGCTGTGGAAGACAGTTTGGCAGCTCCTCAAAAGGCTAAGTTGAAAACTACTATATAACCCGGTATTCCCACTTCTAAGTATATACTCAAAAGAACTGAAAGCAGGGACTCAAACAGGTATTTGCACATTGATGTTCAGAGCAGCATTATTCGCAATTGCCAAATGGTAGAAGCAACCCAAGTGAACATCTATCAGTGAATGAATAAACACAACGTGGTATTCAGCTGTAAAAAGGAATGAAGTCCTGACACATGCGACAACATGGATGAACCCAGGGGTCCAGATACCAGGCAGGTTTCCTCCCAGTTATCAGGAATGGTTATTGGGATGCTCTTAACAGGCCCCTGAGTATTGTCACTGACCTCCCCCACTTTATGTCCTTCTGGAGGGCCCCAGGCAGATACATTCATTCATTTCACAGGTGTTCAGGGAGTCCTAATAGTTGCCTGGCATATTTTAGGTACATCGGTGGAAGTGTGAGTCCAGAACAAGGAAAATAAAAGACTCGGTAAAATTCTGGTGTAATCTAGAGATACAGAAAAGATCTAAAGTTTATAGGGAACCAGCTATGTGCCAAGACTCCAAATGCATTATCTCATCCAAGTCCCAAGATGACCCTACATGGGAGATATTTCTATCGCCACAGGAAGAGTCCATCAACAAAGAGATTAGATTACTTAGCCAAGGTCTCACAGCCTGTCATTGGTCCAGCTGGGAATGGACCATAGCCCTGACTCCAATAATAGTGTCCTCAAGCAATAGTATGCCACATCTGTGATTAACCAAAACAAACAAAACAGGGGGTGGGAGAGATGGAGCAAGAAAATCTTAGCATAGCCCAACGCCCAAGCAATCACTTAATAAATGCTGCTTTGATGATCTCTGAAGAGTCCAGCATGGGCTCACAGCTCTGCCTGCTCACAGCCAGAGAGGTTTTCCAAGATTGCTGAGGTCTAGGAAGATGTCTGCACTGACAAGGGAGACATAGGGGAACAGGAGAAAATGGATGGGAGGTGAAGAGAGAGCCATGGGATCGGGGCGGGGGGAGGCAGTTATTAATATTCTAAATGGAGTAATGACTGCTTCAGCTTTATTTAAGAACATGCCTGCTTGTATAACTACAAGGGCTTAATATGTTTTCTTTTCTGCACAATAAATAAGGAGCACACGGTTGCTCTTCGCAAACACCACACTTCCTGGCATTGGCTGAGGCTCCTGAGCTGCAGATGGACAGCTGGTGTGAGAGGGGAGCCCCATTGCTGCCTGGAAGGGCTGAGCTGCCTACCCTGCTGTGGCCATGCTGGGCTTGCCAGATGCGTGGAGAGGCAAGAGGGCCAAGGTGCCCTTTCCCCCTTGGAGGCAGACACTGGGCGAGGAGTGGAGGTGGGGGAGGTCACTCCCCCTAATTTTCCTGTGCTGCTGGCTGGATTTGGTCCTGTGGGGCATGGACAGCATGTGGAACAGGTCCCAGAAAAGGCTGCCCAGTCTCCCAAAGGCAGAAGCCTACTTTCAACCTGTCCCCTGGCCGTGGCCAATTCCTGGATGCACGCGTGGAACTTCCTCCCTAACCAGTGAGAAGAGGAAACAAGTGGATACAACCAGCCATCTATCCAATTATCCATGCGTTTGCTTGCTGATCACAACCATGTACCCTAGGTCTGCAGTGGGCTTGCCAAGCTCTGGGTGTTGTGTGGTAAAGGAGGGGTGCCGTGCCTTTTCAGGGAGATTTCAGCCAAGTAAGAAAGACAGGCATTGCTCAAATGATCACACAACTAAATACCTACAATTACAACTAATAAAATCTAATGTGTAAAAATCAAAGGCACTGATTGAGATAAGTGCAATGGAAGAGAAGATCAGGGAGCTAAAGACAGAGATAGGGGAATAGCATCAGCTTGGGAGGGCCACATAAGACTTTCAACTTATACTTGGGCTGAAATTTGGCAACACCAACTGATCAAAGGAAGGCTGGATAAAAGCCTTCCTGCCCAAGGACCAGCATAGGCAATAGCCCTGAGTGAGAAGTAGCAAACGTAGGAGGTACAGGGGGAAGTGCAGTGTTGTCGCTGGAACAGAGAACCTGAGATGAGGTGTAGTGGAACATGTGAGTGGAGAGTCTGAGGGTAGACCTGCCCCCAGACCATGCTGTCCCTCCCAGCCCCCTGCACGGCTGCACATCCCCTTGTAGACAGCATCAAGGAGCATGGCTCTCATCCTTAAAACTTCAGAGGCTTACTTTGGAGAGACATAATCAGATTAAATTCTTCAAAACTCTCAATGTCAGCTGCATGGAAAATAAATGTGGGATGGGGTGGAGAGTGACAGCTCCAAGGAGACCTCTTAGGATGCTGTGGCCCTCAGGACCCTGGCATGTAAGAGAGGCTGGGGCCATCAGGGAGGAAGTACCAAGACCTCCTTCTAGAAGGAGGCACTGAGGCATCAGACACCTGTCACCTGGGAGCAAAGGGCACACCAAGAAGGGTTGTGTTCTTCTGCAGCCTCGACCCGCCTTCTGCACCAGCCGCCCTAACGTGCGTAGCACCTCAGAGCTTTGCTGCCTTAGTAGAGGGGTCTCGGGGCATAAGAATAACCTGGGAGGCAGGGGAGCTGCAAAAAAGTTCTACGCCTTTTGTGCTCTCAACCTTGAAGGCAAAGGGCATAAAGACAGTGAGAGTCCCACTGTCAATGTGATTCCAGTTTCAGTGGGGGGAGCCTGTGGCTCTACACACCAATGAAACTTCTTTCACCTCCAGGTCCCTGGGCAGACACCTCATGCTTCCCTCTGCCTAGAACAGCTTTCACTGAGCCCCCACATAGTTTCCCCCACCAGGCTTTTTCAGCCGCCTAATTCCCACCAGGTTCCCACCCATCTTCAAGTCTCAGGGTGTCTGACTTCACCCCAAGAAGCCTGCTTGAACTGCAATCCTCTCCTTCCCCAAAGATGCATTAACTGCCTTTCCTAATTGCTCTCAGGGAACCCTTAGAACTCATCACACTGTGTGGTAGTAACTGTTACTATAACTCTCTCCCTTCCCTACCCCAAGATGACCTCATTCAAGCTGAAGACTTCAGCTTATTCCTCCTTTGTATCTTCGCCTGGGACAAAGCAGTCTCTCAGTAAATGTTCCTGGAGAGAATTAGTGAATTCATGTCTCAGAAAAGTTCATATGACCCAAGGGTCATAGTGAAGGAACTCTACAAGACTCCAAAGCACAAAAAAAGTCAATGATTCAATGCCAGGCTCAGGAAAGAGCCTCAGAGATGTTTTAGGGATGTCTTAGGGAACAATGTCAATGCTGATAATCAGCAACATTCTTTACAAAACCGGTACAACTTGATCTTCAGAGAAAGAATTTCATTTTGCCTTCATTTTTAGTCAAAATCCAAGAGGATAAGGTGCTTTGGTCAAGTTTTTCCAGAACACCCAATGCTTTGGTGAGATTCCCTCATCACATCCCACCTCAGCATCTGCTCAAGCTCCAAGCTCCCAGGAGGGTGATAAAGAGTCTCTGCAACCCAGTACTGTCCACCCCCAGGCAAACATCACAGGACCCAACAGCCCCCTACCTGTCTGGCAGCGCTCAGGTGCTATACACAACAAAGTCCTTCCCCAACATTATTCACTCACAGGCTCCTCAAAATAACCTTAAAGAGTGAAGACAACAGGACTGGACCAAGTCTATAGAAGAAGACACAGGCGCAGAGAGGAGGAGGTTACCTGCTTACTCTATAAACAGAACAGGTCTTCAGGATTCCTACTTCCCCATAGGAATGTGGTGACCACCACGAGGGCACTAGAGGTAGCAAACGGACAGGACCTCCACACACAGACCTCAGGGTTGGTCTCTGGGTACTCAGGGCTGAGAAGACCCTCAGTGCGGTTTCTCACAGGCCCCCAACATGGTCACCAATGGCTCCTGAGCTCTCACATTCTGGGAAGTCAAATGAGCTGAGATGACCCTCCCTAACCTCGATCCCAGGTAACTCTGATGGCAGCAAAGGCCTTATGTCAGGCAGGACAGATGCAGACCCATTCAACCAGTCTACTCTCTCCCAGAGAGAGGCACGTGGCCCCAAAGGGTGTCTGAGTGCCTTAAACCCCAGGCATAAGGCTGCCCTCTGGAGAATTCAACCCCCTCTGCCTGGACGAACTGGCCCTTTGCCAGAGGCAAGTAGGATGGGAGTTATTCTGGGTGGAAGCTTGAAAATCATGGAAAAAGCCAAAGGTTTAATCACATTAAAAAACTTCGGATGTAAACGTAAGCCTTGAGATTGTCCAGGAAGGCCTGGAGGGACTCCACAGGGCTCAGGCCAGCCCCCAAAGTGGCCCTCTAACTTCCTCACCTCTTGAACTCTTGGTCTCCTCACATAGTAGGGTCAGAATTTCTTGAGAATCTCAGAGAAACCCTGAATCCAGTTGCTCAGAGCTTGGGCTCCTCAATCTCTGGAACAACTGCCAGGGGGGGGAAGACACAGTTGTTCGTGAGCACCAGTAGGGCAAGCCCCTGAAGGAGGCGTTTTACACTCACTCCATCTTTTCATCCTATAACCACCACCGCCACCACCCCTGATGAGATGGGAAATAGTTTCCCAATGTTCTCCGTAAGGATTCTGAGGTTCAATACTTGAAAAAGAAAACAAAGTTGAAGAATTGGCCAAATTTGGGTTCACAGCCTGGTCTGTCTGCCTCCAAAGTGCGTGCATTTTCACCCATTCATTTGTTCCCTCATTTCTTTATTTGCTTTTTCTTTCATTCTTCAAGCATGCACTTAACATTGAGGAAGTATAACTTAATGAGACCTAGCCTTTGTCGTCAAAGACTTTGCACATCAGGGGAGAGACATATCTTTCTAAACACGTGTGTCAGGTCTGACCCGGACTCTTCAGCTGGGATTCGAGGTGCACCTGGGGAGCAGTCCCTATCAGCAGCCAGGGATGAGGTCAGCAGGTGCAGGACATGGCGCATCCTGCCCCTGGGAGACCCAGCCCTCCCAGAGCAATCCTAACAGGTGAGTGGATCACCCAGGAGACCACCCAGGAAAGGTGGAGACCCCGCAGGACCAAGGCATACCCCAAGAGACCTAGTGGTTAACCTGGGAACAACAGAGCTTTTCGCAGACCCATCAGGAAGAAACATGGGAGAAAAAGACAGGAGGCTGTTGGCCTGCTAAGAAATGAAGAGAGACAAAAATTAATGATGGCTCCAAAATAGCCAAGAGACTAAACTCATTTTCTAAATCTGTCTTTAATAAGACAAATGGAGAAAAGAGATGTGGACAAATGGGAAGTAATGAAGCCTTAGGGGAAGGGAAAAAAAGAAGAGAAAATCTACTGAGAATCATCAAGGCTGGAAAATATGAGCACACTGTCCAATCCCCAAGACTAGGAAGCAGGCAGTCCAGAGGTCAGAGTGCTTACTGATGTAAGATAGAGTTTCTAAATAGCAAAAGCTGACAAGCCAATCAGAAAATCTGAAGTTCAGTCCAGAGGTTCCTGGAAAATGGAAGTACCTGCAATCAGGTTTCTGATTCACCTTTCAGGTGAATGTAGGGCTAAATAATATTGCCAGCATGCAGTGGGCACCACACATCCTCTGGGTCACACTGGTTCTGCCCTGGGTGGATGCAAATGTCAACCAGGAAACAAAATGAACAGAAAGAAATGATCAGAGAGGACCTGACTAATACTAGGACACCAGAAAGTCTGGAGAAGAGACGCAAATAGGCAAGATAAAGAATCTCAATTATTTATGAAGTGAGGTGGTGGTGAGATGTATGCCACAAACCTCTAACAAAGAACCACCCCTCACATACGATGTATTTATTTCTTTATAGAAACTGGGGCTATCCTTGTAAAAGCATCCCTCCCGCTTGTGTTCTGAGACCCTTTCTTGAGTAGGAGAGACAGGAGCAGGGTGACATTTGGGGGACCAAGAATTATCGACCACCCCCGACAGACAGTCCACCCAATACATCGATTGGGGTCACTGTCATTCCTAGCTTATCTCTTATATTTGTTTGTTTTATTGCCACAAAAGTCTACTTCTCCCTAGCACTGCATGTGTACAGAGGGCCAGCTGAGGCTCTGCCCCCTACCACCTGCCCAGCAAAGCTCCAGGTAATGGGGCAGCCTCCATCTGAAACACGGACAGTCCCATGATAGATGGCAAGGGGGCACGGTGGACCAGCCTGGCTCAGAAAGCTTCTGCTAAGCAGTGACAGAGGGCCCTACATATACACACATATGCAACTTTATTGAAATCTAATTCATATTCTATACAAGTCACTCATTTGGAGTATACAATTCAAGGGTTTTTAATAGCAGAGTTGGGCAACCATCACCACAATCAAATTTAGAGCATCTCCCAAAGAAACCCACTAGGATCTTGGTTTCTCTTAAGTTCTAAGCTGTGAGGCATGCATCCATGCCTACAGGCACATGACAATGCAGACAACCTCATCACCTCTGGAAGAATATTTGCAAAATGGCTGAGACCTGCTGGGTGTGGAGCACCCACACCGCCCCCACTCACCTCTCTCCAGAACATCCCTGAAAAGAGTTCTCAACCCAGAGCCCAAAGGAAGTCTGGAAACCTTAGAAAATATGTGTGGGACATTTTCCCAAGAAAGCCCACAGCTTTAATCAGATCTCCAAAGATCTGAGAAAAAGAAATTAAAAATTAGGAACCACTGTGTTTCTAACTTTGTAAGGGTCCCATGTTCCCAAATAGATGGAGAGCTCCTTGAGGACAGGAATCATGTCTTGCACATCAAAAAGTCTCCTGCAGAAATGCAAATCAAAACCACAATGAGATATCATCTCACACCCACTAGAATGGCCATTATCAATAAAACAGAAAACAACAAGTTCTAGAGAGGATGTGGAGAAAGAGGCACACTTATCCACTGTTGGTGGGAATGTCAAATGGTACAATCACTGTGGAAGGCAGTTTGGTGGTTCCTCAGGAAGCTAAGTATAGAATTGCCATATGACCCGGCAATATCATTGCTAGGTATCTACTCAGAGGACATAAGGGCAAGGACACAAATGGACATTTGCACACCAATGTTTATAGCAGCATTATTTACAATTACCAAGAGATGGAAACAACCAAAACGCCCATCAACAAACGAGTGGCTAAACAAACTGTGGTATATACATACGATGGAATATCATGCAGCTCTAAGACAGAATCAAGTTATGAAGTATGTATCAACATGGATGGACCTCGAGGACATTATACTGAGTGAGATTAGCCAGAAACAAAGGGACAAATACTATGTGGTCTACATGAATATCAGTGAGCCCAAATTATATTTGTAGAATTTCAGTTAAGAACAGAGACCAGCAGGAGATAGAAATAGGGTAGATATTGGGTCATTGGAGCTGAAGGGATCCAGATTGTGCAACAGAACTGATTGTAAAAAATGCAGAAATGGATAGCACAACAGTACCCAACTGTAATACAATAATGTCAGTACACTGAATGAAGCTGAATATGAGAATGATAGAGAGAGGAGGGCTGGGGGGGCACAAATGAGATCAGAAGGAAAATAGATGATAAAGACTGAGATGGTAGAACTAGGAATGCCTAGAGTGTACAATGACAGTGACTAAATGTACAAATTAAAAAACGTTTTTGCATGAGGAAGAACAAAGGAATGTCAATATTGCAGGGCATTGAAAATAGATGGTAATTCATATTTGAAAATGTTATATGTGAGACTAAAGCAAAAAATGTTCATTTAGTACAAAATTTATATTTTGACTAGTGCATTTCCTAATATAACTTATATGGACAGTTTAATTGAACACCATAAGTACATGGAACCTTGAGTAGGGCATGAGATTTTGTAGTTTCATCCAGAGTGATGGCCCAATAAATCCCAGAGTGATTTGAACAGTGAATAAAAAAGTATTTGCAAAGTCCCCTTGGGGGAATTGCAAGAAAGGGGGAAAATTCAACTTCCCCATGTGGAGAATTCCTGATATTCTCACAAGCAATGGGGACAACCAAAGCAATAGGCCTAGCCCTCAATCTTGGTGTTTGTTCATATGAAACTTATCCCCACAAAGGATAGTCTAAGCCTACTAAAAATTAGGCCTACGAGTCACTCCCAGAGAACCTCTTTTGTTGCTCAGATGTGGCCTCTCTCTCTCAGCCAACACAACAAGCAAACTCACTGCCCTCCACCTCTCTACGTGAGACATGACTCCCAGGGCTGTAAATCTTCCTGGCAACATGGGATAGAAATCCTAGAATGAGCTGGGACTCAGCATCAAGGGATTGAGAAAACCTTCTTGACCAAAAAGGGGAAGAGAGAAATGAGACAAAATAAAGTGTCAATGGCTGAGAGATTTCAAAAAGAGTCGAGAGGTTACCCTGGAGGTTATTCTTATATATTATATAGATATCACCTTTTTAGTTAAGGTATATTGGAGAGGCTGGAGGGAACCACCTGAAAATGTAGAGCTGTGTTCCAGTAGCCATGTGTCTTGAAGATGATTGGATAACGATACAGCTTTCACAATGTGACTGTGTGATTGTGCAAATCTTGTGTCTGATGCTCCTTTTATCTATGGTATGGGCAGATGAGTAAAAAATGTGGATTAAAAATAAATAAATAATGGGGGGACAAATGTTAAAATAAATTTAGTAGATTTAAATGCTAGTGATCAATGAAAGGGATCTATAAGGGATATAGAGAAAAATAAGGGAAACAAAGGCTAAAATACATCAGATAGATGGAAATATTAGCAGTCAATGAGAGGGATGGATAAGGGGTATGGTATGTATGGGTTTTTTTCTTTTTTCTTTTTATTTCTTTTTCTGAATTGATGCAAATGTTCTAAGAAATGATCATTTGATGATATTGTGAGTTTTTTATTATATACCAAGATTGGAATGATCATATGGTAAGAATGTTCGTGTTTGTATGTTGTTATGTTTAAAAAAATTTTTAAAGTCTCCTGCAGCGTGCAGCACTCTGGAAAGAGCATCGAAGACTTAACGCTGAATGTTTACTCAGCTGCCTATGCCAAAGGTGAATGTCACGCTGTCACCTAAAGAGTAATAACAACGGCTAACATGTACTGAAGTTCTCATTACGGGCCAAACGATCTTCTCAATGCTCTACACGTATTATCCCACGTAATCTAGCCGGTAACCATATTAACCCCACTCTCCGTGTGGGGAGACAGGGGCCCAGAGATGTTAAGTAACTTGCCCAAGATAGTCTAATAAAAATGACAGAGCAGAATTAGAACCCAGGCAGTGTGTTTACAGAGGGCATACTTGTAACCACTCACTCAAATAACCTAATCAGTGCTGGGGCTTAGTCGGAGGTCACAGCTCAAGCAACAGGTTTGACCGAAGTTCTGAGCACACAGAGCTGTATGAAAACAAAGCTCAGAGAGGCATTGCCATCAGCGCACATTACTGGGTGACATTTCAGTAGGGCGAACTCTATTTATACTTAAACCTTCTTATTGCGTCAATGCTTTACATGTAATACCTGTATACGCATTCCCTTAAACAGGAGCGCAGAGGGCTCTGCGGTACACACGTGTCTGAAGGAGCTCTGGCTAGACAAGGCCCAAGGAAGGCGGACAGGATGATAGCATGGAAAGAATGTCAAACTCAGAGGACCAAGACTGGGCTCTAGCCCCTGTGCAGTGCCCAGTCATGGGGACCTCGGAGAGAACTTTCCCTGGCTCAGACACCTGTCCTCTCGTCTGTACAGTGGTCAGGTTAGAATGGAGTCACCGTGCAGTGGCACACTGTCCTAGGGGCTGCGTTACAGCAGCGTAACCAAGTCCCTCCTCCATGGACGTTACATGCCGGTGAGGGGATACAAATGACCGACTGGGATACTTGCAGAGAGTCAACAGTGTTCAGGGCCAGGGAAACTATGAAGCCAGGTGTTAGAATAAGACAGACAGATTGATAGGGAGAAGAAAGGCCATAGGTTTGAGCAGTCAGAGAAGACCTTCTAAGAAAGTGACATTAGAGCAAGTGATGAGGAGGGGCCAGCCATGCAGAGATCTGGGGGCAGAGTTTTCATCTGGCCTGGAGGGATCAGCAAGGACAAAATCCCCAAGGAATGCTCAAGGAACTGAAGAAGGCTCACACAGCTGCAGCAGAGACAGTAAGGGGAAGAGCGGAAGGAACTTAGAGAGGGAGAGAAAACCAATTTCATTTGAATCCTGCAGCCATGGCAAGGGGCTTAGATTTTATAGTAAGTAAAATGGAAAGTAATTGGAGGGCTTTAAGTAGCAGAGTGGCACAATCGGATTTATGTGTTTAAAATATCACTCCAGCAACTGTGTCAAGAATGAAATGTAGGGGATAAAAGTGAAAGCAAGGAAACCTAACTTAGGAGGCTTTTGCCACAGTCCCAGGGGAAAGGATGACGGCATGGCTCAAGGTGGTACTTAGGGAGGAGAGAGCGGTGGATGGGCAAATACAGTATTTTATGACCTCATGGATTAAATGGTGAAAGGTGGGGAGGGCAGGAAAAGAAAAGAGAAGAGTCAAGAATGACTCCTAAGGATGTGGCCTGAGCAATTTTGGACGAGGGGACCATTTACAAAACTGAGAAACACTGGGGAGGAACAAGTTTGGAGCAAGGAGACAGCATGAAATCAAGAATTCCGTTTTGGCCAATTTCAGTTTGACATGTATCGTAGCCACCCAAGCAGAGGTGTCAAGCAGGCATTTTGATATATGAGTCTCAAATTCAGTATGAGAACGGTGAGAGGAATACAGATTAGAGAATCTAGCTCTGGGGCCCCTTCCAGCTTTAATCATCCATGATTTTGTGAAATGAGACACCAATGAGGTGAGGTGGGGAGAATTAATTAATAACAGCAAAAAAATGTCGAGTCTTTTGTAAAGCACTGTCCTAAGCACTTTCCCAGCGCTCTTTTATTTAACTCTCAGAACGATATTGTGTCGTAGGAGCTCTCACATTCCCTGCAAAGCTCATGGCAGTTCAGTAGCTTGTATGTGGTCAGCAGGATAAGGAAGCTCTAGGAAATGAACTCAAGTGTCTCCTTCTCCAAGGCCCATTCTCCTAACAGCACACCGGATTCAAAGGCTAGGAGGAGGGTAGGTGGGAAGAAATGGTGAGGTGGGGCAAGCATGCTAATTAGCAATCCCCTTGGGGCAGAGGTAAGAGAGGCATGTTTACCAACATAGTATCTGCATACTGTCTCCGAACCCAGAATGGGGAGTTATCTCAAGAAGAATGTTTAGTGATTTAGGATCCTTTACCAGGTTTTCACCCAACACTCTCAAGAGCAATGTCCCACCTATTCCACTAGGGTTCCCACAGGGCAGGGACTCTGGTCATGTCCTCTTCTCTACTCCCCCAGCCTACTTTCTCTCCCTGTGAAACTAACGCAGTGACAGTTGACATCATCACGCTCAAATCAGGGCACAGAAGTTAGGACTGAACGCAACGCCCTGAACAGAGAGCCTGGGCATTGCTTTTCTCCTCCGACCTGCACCCCACCCGTGCCTTCCCACCCCATCATGCTCCCAGGCAGGTCAGCTCTGGGCTGGCCCTCCCACCTGAAGGTCCTATGCACATTTGCTGATGTCAGAGGCAGAAATAACAATTTTACTCCAAAGACGTGATTATCGAATCAGCAAACACGTCATATACCAATGCCTGAGCCAGCCTGGCATCCGGAGCTTTCTGGGAATGAACAAGAAACTCAGCACAAGGGAGATCCCTCTACAACCAATCCGAACGGATTAAATAAATTCTTTTGGCTTGCTGCAATCATACACTAAATATTCTTGGAAATAAGTGGGCCACAGGCTAATGCTTAGAAATCTTTCGTAATAAAGATATTCAGGTTGTACTATAACTCTCGTTATAGGACTTGACCTGAATAGGAAAAGAAACCAAATGGAGCTATTGACGGATGGATGGTGCTAGATTCCCAGGGGAAATAGCAGCTCTCTAGCAAAACTTTAAAAACCAACCTCCCTCCTCCCCACCCCACCCCCTATGGGTTTTGGGGGTGAAAACTGGGGAGAGCAGAAAAAGGCTCCTGGAATAAAGGAGAGTGTGTAGACTTAGACTTCAGAATCAGAGGGATGGGAGCTCAAATCCCAACTGTGCCATTGACATATGTATGGCCTTGGGAGCTTGGTCATGACATCTGAGCCTCGATGTTCTCATCTATGAAATGGGGACAGAGGAACTTCTGTGAGGAGTAAGGGAGATTATATTTGGAAAAGTACCAGGCACAGTCCTTAACAATACAGTAAGTTTGCAGTCAATACTAGTCTTTTCCTCTTCTCTTCAGATATCAGCATTTTTTTTGCCACTTTCTAAACCTTTTAGCAATTTTTAAAAAATTACTTCAGTGGGGAAAAAAAAATGGCCACTTCTGGCCCAAGAGGTCTAATGGGAAGACTCCTGGAAAGAGAATTGGAAGGTGTAACGGCAGCAAAGCTCCTTGCAGGTGAGGCCCTCTCTGGATCCGTCTCCGGCTGTGAAACAAGGCTGTGCCTGTCAGGATGGCTGCGAGGACTGCCTGAGTCCTGCGTAGAAGGGCGCTGTGGAAAGCATGACGCGCTCTGCAGAGGAAAGGAGGTGGCCACCCACGGGACAGCTCACAGGTCAATCCACTGCCCATTCAGTTCACAAGCGGGGGGGGGTGCACTACCCCACTCACAGGGGCCCCGCCTGGGGGGTCCGGGTCTGCGTGTGAGCCACACCACAGAAACAAATCCTTGAAGGCGGAGATGAGGCAGCTGCAGAGGTGGCGCTCAGAGCACTCCGGGAACAGCCCACGCTCAGTTTCCCCGATTAGCAAGTGTCTGTCAGTTTGGCTTCCCCAAATCCTTGGAATCAGGCAAGGAACACAAGCGTCAAGTATATTCCAGTCTCTCAAAAAAACATTTTCCATGTTGGATATGAACCCACACCTCATTTTTCACACTCCATAAAAGGTAGAGAAAGCAGGCAGGAAGAGACAGCAAGTCGCTCACAAACGCTGAAGCGGGTCTAAGCTGCAGCCTTCTTCGGGGCAGACAATGTAGCCTTAATGTTGCTCCTTTTTCCGGCATCGGGAAGAATGACCCTGCCTGCGCACGGGGAGCTTAGAGGAGGGGGCAAGTTAAACTAATCGGAAGGTTTGAAATCTGTACACTGGACAGTGATTTCACTTTCTGCTACTTATTCTGCACAGAGGGGAGGAAAAAAAGACGTGTCAGTCATCATCCTAAAAAAAAAAAAAAGCCACCAAGCCAGGGCTGGACAATCAGCGCTGGAGTAAGTGCTCATCCTGTAATTGCTCAGCTGGGGCCTGAAAACTTGTAAATGCGTTTAGAGGACAGAAATAGAAGATGTTGTGAGAGAGAAGAGAAACCTGGCCCATCTGCCAGGAGAAAATGTCCCGAAGCTGCCGGGAAATTGACTCCGTCGGGATTTGGGGTGTGTCAGTATAAATGGGAAAAGTGAATAAATAAAACCCCATCGTTGAAGCTAGTCCCTAGTCCTCATCCTCCTGGTGCTCTCCTTGTGCACTGCCCTTCCCACACCCAACTCAGGATCCCAACTCACTCCCATGTGCAGCCAGGCCCAAGGTGGGGACCCTTCTCCCATAGTGGGGTGGATGGACGGTGTTTGTCCTTCTCTCTCCTGATGCCTCCATAGCCCAAAGCAAGTCATAGGTAAGAGCTGGCCAATGTGATCAACAGAAAACAGGACCCAAGGTCACACAGGGGCAGGCTCTGCTCCAGCCAAACATGGGCTTCCCCACCTCCAAAGTCTTGGGAATCATGCAAAGCACCACGACCTGTCACCGCCACCATCCAGCTGACCCTAGATCCTACCAAAGAGACACTGAGTCACACCTCTCTTCTGAGGATCTTTAAGGTGAGTCTTCTGGTCCAACCCTCTTCCGAGGTCACTGTTACTCAAGATGTCGCCCTGCCCCCACTTCTGCGGCTGGTAGAAGCATGATTGTCCCAAAGCCCTGTTGGTTTCCCCGGGTGCTGTAGGTGACAGTACACCCTAGGAGCTTTGACACATGAGCACCAAAGGGGCACCTCAAAAAGGGCAGAGTTTTCCCCACATCAGTGCCTTCCCTCCCACAAATATGACTCTAGACCAAGAACTGGTCCTCTACAGGCCATATGCCACCCACAGACAGGTCGGGTTTGGCCTCTGGAGTTGAGAGGTTTCATTTTGGTTTCAGTTGCCAACATTAAAACTTGGGAGGTTCCACTGGATTTCCAGCTCTTCTTGAAAAAATAGCAAGCTTGGCAACACTGGGCCTCACTGCCGCCTGGCAGCCGTCGGTGCCCCTCTGGAGAGACACTTGGTCTGGTATCCCCAGCCCCCACCTGGTCTGCTGTGGGCATCTGGCTTTGGGACCCTCATCCAAGCTATGAAAACAGAGACTTCTCGGATGGTGAAGCCTCCTTCCCTGGGATGTTTCAGAGTGAAACTTAAAGTTCTAGTAAAATAAATACCTGGGACCTCTGGGCCAAGGTCCCCTCCTGGTCCCCGCTCTGCCACCAGCTGCAAAGACCAGATGCCAGAAGGTTCCCACCACAGAGGCTAGACTAGGCTGGGGGTGGGGCCAGCTAAGCTGGACAAGTGAAAGAGAGGGCTCAGCCCCTCACAGCTAACAAAGCTGGTCCTGAACAATGGACTTTCTATTTCCAGAGGGAGGAAAGAAATTTCAGCCCATACCAGGGGTGGCCATATCTGATAAAAAATATATATTTTTCGAGCACTCACTTTACACTTAGAAAAACTCATGGAGCCCTGCGGTGAGGCTATGACCCCCCAGAAGAGAAGCGACATCCCCAGCACTTCTGCATAATCTCATCTCTTTCCCCACCTACCCTGCCCTCCACTTGCCAATAGCTTCAGCTGGCTGCCCTGCCTCTCCTCTGAGATCCCCACTCAGAGGTGCCTTCCACGATTAAATGCAAGATGCCTCTACCAGTAAAACTCGCAAGAGGCAAAAGGAGAAGTCTTGTCTGTACATGATCCTTCCGTATATCTGCCAAGAGGCAGCAGACCCCACCACCACCTCCGCCTGGCACCTGCAGACCCTCTGCTCTTGGGGAGCACAGTCAATGGATGGCCAAGGGGCCCACCTCAGAAGAGCCGATGCAGAAGAGCTTCTGCCTTTTGGGTGTGGTGGGTTGCATTGCCCCTGGTTGCTCAGCCAAGGCAGGCCCATCCCTCCCGAGGGAATGGCAGCACCCCACTGAGCCCCAGACCTCTCAGCCCAGACCTGGGCTCAGAAAGGAAGCATCAGCTCATGTGACTCTACCTCCACTGGTCAGGTCAGTCCACCAATCAGACATGGTGAGTTGGGGAGAGGGGAGACAGAGGAGTTAAAGGAAGCCCCCACCAACAGATATCTCCACCCATAGCCAGGTGGCACCCAGCTTGTCCCATACAAACCTCTGTGACCTTACAGAGGTGTCTCCACTTCTCTGAGTTCTTCTCCATTGAAACAGCAACAATTTAGGCACAGCACTTGGTCTGGCCCTCCTTTACCCCCGTCCCTCCCAAATGCACACACTTATAGGCCCACAAGGGCGCTCAGAAGTTTAGTATTCATATTATATATCAGTGGAATCTCCCATCATTTACAGTCCCATAAAATCGCAAATGTCATCATGAAAGGTGAGCAAATTTGTACATCAGGAGACTCTCCCTCTAAGCCCTGGCCAAGACTTTTCCTTCTGAAAGTAACGATTATCAAATCCAAAATCTTCATTTGAAGAAACAAAATCCGAGGCCCAGGGCACCGAGTGGCAAAGCCTGGCCTAGGCCTCCAGGCTGTGACTTCCTGCTCAGGACCCCTCCTTGCCCACTTCCCGCCACCCCCCACTCCACACGCTCCCGCCCTGCACCAGGACCCAGCTCTACTCACATATAGCGCAAGTGGGGGTTCTTGGCAAAGGCTCGGGGCTGGATGTTGCGGAGTCCTGAGTTCTTGATGGTCCTGGACAGAGAGGAGAAGAGGGTCAGCAGAGCCCCAGGGGCAGAGGGACATTTGCTCAGGCCTGAGGTTGGGGAGGGTCAGGCCACGGCCAGGACTGCAGGTGTCTTCTGTGAGTCCCGCTGGCACGTGCTCAGTGGGCAGTCTCTGGGGACACCCCCTCCCCAGGGACAGGGTGAAGGCCCAGGACATGGAGGGGCAGGGCTGGGGAGACCACTGTCCATGCAGGTGGGTCAGCCAGGGGCTCCAGCTCAGGTCCGCGGTCCAGGCATGCGGCACACAGCCCCCCGGGCGCCTCGTCCTTCTCCCCACCCAGCACTCCCATGGCCAGTAGCACCTAAGCCGAGGGGAGGAAGGGGCTGGGAGAACTTAGGCTCCGGGGGACCATCAGGCCGGCAGGTGGCTGAGGAAAGAACACCAGCCTAAGAGCCAGGAGACCTGGGAGCGCATCTCGCCTTGAAATCCCCACTCAGGGGCACGACTTCTCGCAACCCCCTTCCTGCTCTGGGCTGAGCTGAAGCGCAGGAGGGTGAGAGGTGGCCTTTGAGGGCCCCAACACGCCTAAGCGGGTGATGCCGGCTCTACCTAAGGACAGGAACCGTGGAGGGGACAGGCGAGGGGCGCACCCAGCCCCCAGCCAGGCTCCGGGACCCCCAGCCGCACTCTGGGGCCCTGCGCACTCACAGCTTCTGCAGTCCCGTGTACAGCTCCATGTCCACGGCGTTGAGCGTGTGCAGGCCGCGCCAGTTCTCTATGTGTCTGCGGGGAGGAGGGCAGCAGGGTCAGGGCCGCGAGGAGGGCCTGGGCTCGAGTCCCAGGTCAGCCAAACGCGGGCCAGGCCCTCCGGCAAGTCAGCAGGTACCTCTGAGTCTCAGTTTCCCCCACCACAGGTCGGGCTTCCCACTATCTGCCCGACAGGGCTGTTGTGAGAGTTAGGTGGACCCGTGGACCCAAAGCGCCTGGCCCCCCGGGAGCATTTACCATCCTCCCCTCCTCTCTAGAAAGACTCTGCTCTTTGGAGACTAAGTCTTCCTGACTCTATTTCCTCCATTCCTTCTCTTCCCTTTCCTTTTTAGAATCTCTTACATACAGGGTCTTTGTCTTAGTTCCTAAAGAAAATACAGAAATACAAATGACACAGCAAAAAAGGGGAAGGAGAGGCCTGGCCAGTGGGTGTGGGTTCTGGGTAGAGGAATTTCCCCTCAGGCTGGGGACTGCTCAGCCTCCTGAACAGGACCCAGAGACCGGCAGTCCCTAGGGGCTGGAGGATGGTCCAGTCCACCCTATAGCTTAAGAGAGCACATGGCTTGATGTGGCAGCGCTCACACCCGAGGGCAAGGCACCTGAGAACCGTGAGTAGCTGTGCTGTCATCGAAAAAGGCGAGACTGGTAGTCTGGGAAACAAACTCCAGTTCAACCTTGGGACTTAAGAAGTTGGTGGCTTTCAGCAAGTTCTTGAACCTCTCTGGGCCCTTGGTGCCTTCACTTGCAAAGGCAGAGGGATGCGCTTAGATCAGCACTTTCTTTCCTTCTCATCAGGAGGATCTCCTTTCAGAACTTCTCCCCAAGGGACCTCATGTTTTAAGGAGGTTTTTGTCTAGCAAGCACAAAGCATTTATTTAGTAATAATTAATTCATCTGCTCAGATTTATTATCCAAACATATAAATCACTGTTAACCAGAGCTTTTTACCAACAGACCCAAAACAGCATTAACTCACTCAATGGATAAATTCCAGCCAAAACAAACAAAAGAAATCTCGAAAGTTGGATGGGAGTGGGAGCGCTTGGCAAGGGAATGGGTTTGGTTTCTGTTAGGTCTTTTGATACAAGGGGCAAACGCCCCCACTGCTGCTTCTGGGTTTAGGGTTGAGAACCATTAGGCAACGGCGACCCGAGCCGTCCCCCACTCCAAACCTACCAAAGTCGGGACAGCCCCCCGACACCGCAGCCAGGGCCTCGGAAAAGGCCTTCGGTCGCCCGGCCCCTCCCTCCTGGGCTCTGATTCCTTGGTGCCAGGGGGTCTAGAGCCCACATGGTGAGGCAGGCAGAACAGTGGCGGCCTGCCCTGGGGCACATTCAGGCCGGAAGAGTGACAGCCCCTTGTCTGGACAGCCCATCCCTGGACCACCCCACCCCCACCACGGCCCTGCCATCTGCCACCAGGTCGAGCTCGAGCCAGGACGGCAGCGGTGGCCGGAGCCCAGGCAGCGTTTCGCAGTCGCGCGGTGACAAGGTGGGCCGAGCGCCTGCTCTGGGTGGCATTCTCTCAGAGCCCCTGCCGGCACGCCAGGGACACTGGCATCTGCTGAGGCCATGGAAGCAGGTGGCCAGCTGGGTACCGAATGCCAATTCCAAGGACTTTGCCCTGAAGCCTCCTGGCCCCCAGCAGTTTGCAGGGGCTGGTCCCTCGAGAACTCCCCATCAGATGAAAAGGGGGACCAGAAGGAACAGACCAACATATTCCCCAAACCATCGCCTGTAAATTACCTAGCAGATTGCAGCATTCATGAAGAGTGTCATTCACACAAGAGAACCGAGCTTCATAGGCGATCTGCTCCAAGGGGTTGAAAATCAATTTTTTTTAATAAACAAAATCATTTTTCTTAGCACATGTCAGAATTTCAGAAATGCACCTTTATTACAGATGAATTGCCAACCATTGTGGCATCCATGGGTCTGAGTTTTCATAAATCGGGGAACAGCATTCTTGCAGCCACAGTGCAATGGTGTGGCTGGGAAGTGGGCTCACAGCCGGAGTTGGCCAGGCAGAGCCCACAGGTCAAATCCAGTCTACTGCCTGCTTTTGTACAGCCTGGGAGCTAAGAATGGGTTTAGTCGTTTTTAAAAATCAAAAGAAGAGGTGCATTTTGTGGCCCATGAAATGATATGACATTCAAATTTCAGAGTCTATACCCATCCATTTACAAATGATCTACAGCTCTTCTCTTGTACCACAACAGAGCTGAGTAGTGGCAGCAGAGGCAGTATGGTCCACACAGCCTAAAATATTTATATTCTGGCCCTTTGCAGAAAAGTATTGCTGACTCCTGGTCTAGAGACAGAATCCCAGGGCGTGTATCCTGGCCCCATCCTTTCCTCAACTTCCTTGTCCAGGTTGCATCATCTGCCTGTACCTCAGTTTCCCCATCACTAAATGGGGACACTAAAACACCCTCCTCATAAGGAGTCAATGACTTCCTTTAAAGGCCCTTCCAGCAGAACCTGGCACGTGGTGAGCCCACAGGAGGTTGAAGCTGCAGGGATGAGTTTTCCCCTGTGCCTCCCAGAGGCTGAGAAGTCTATTCTCAGACGTTTCCAAGCTAAAAATGGTTAGAAGTTGTCATTGCTCAGCAATCATTGATTAAAACAAAACAAAACAAAAAAACATGTGGCAGCAGGATGGAGTGTAGTAAATCTGTCATTCATGACCTCCAGGAAAATCGCTCAAGTAGAAATTATAAACAGGTTCAAGGGATGCTCGGGTGGCTGGTGACAGGGCCAGGGTAGGATGGCTATAGGGCAGTCCTGACATCTGCAGGTGACATCAGCAGGGCACCTGCCAAGCTTGCCTGTGACTCATCACTTGGTACCAGACCAGGGGGCTCAGCTTATGGTAACTCTGGGGGCTGGGAAGGAAGTCCTGGGTTTAAGTGGGAAAGGCAGGTTCTATGTGAATCATCCCCCTAAGATGAAGTACGAAAGCAAGTCTGACTGGATTCCATCAGCTGTGAACAGTGGTTACCTCCGCCTAGTTAGGCTCACCTGTGGCTTCGCCTTCACTGTGCTTTGCTGATTTGACCAGGTTGTCCTTATCGAGCATTTCTTTTGTAATTTGAAAAACAATCAATAACTATAATTTTAAAAAGCAAGGTCAGCTGTTGGGTCCTGTGCAGGGCAGTCCTTGGTCTCCCTGTCCCAGGACCACAGGCAGGACCGGTCTTTCCCTGCAGAGATCTCACAAACCCACCCCTGCTGGGGGAGCGGGGAGGATGGGAACTCAGAGCAGTGGGGACGCACGGGTCAGCAAGACCACACAGCTCTGCATCCATCTGCCTGTGCACAGGGTGCAAGGTGGGGGCTGCCCCCACATAGACCTGCAGCCTTGCACGGCCCTCTTCAGTCAGGGACAGGTGCTCCTGGAACCCAGGTGTCGAGGCCAGGAATGCTGCTAAGAATCCTACAATGCCCAGGACAGCCCGCACGACAAAGAGCCATTCCCTCCAAACTGCCAGCACTGCCGAGGGGGACGACCCCTGCTTTATTCTATAAGGCTTCTGCCTAAGCTCGCCTTTGAGGAAAGAGTTCCATATCTTAAAACGACAATAACAACAATAATTTTGAAAATTCTATTTTGCAGCAAACACTAAGGAACCCCAGGCCAAAGTCAAAAAGCTTGCTTCTGGGTCACTGTCTCCAAGGGAGAGGAGAACAGTGAAAGCTATGGCTCGCGGGACCCTCTCAAGCCAAAGGCACCACTTGAAAGGAAATGAGGGACTCTTTGGCCCACTGAGTTGTGTCCCAAGCCAAGCCAAACATTCCAGAAACAACGATGGTCTCTTCTCGTGAATGGGTCCAGTGGCCACTGGCTGCCCCGTGGCCGGTTCCCTCCCTTGCCCAACTCAGAAGCTGCTCCCCTGCCTTTCTAAGACCTCTTTAATCCATGGAAAGGTGAAACACCCCAATCTAGAACGTCAGCACAATGTCCTGTCCCTGCCTGCTCGCCACTGCCCTTCCTTGACACCACCCAATCGCTACTCATTGCCAGGAGCTAATGTGCAAAACTTTCCATTGAGAGGAAGGAAGTGGGGAATAATTCATGACCACGTCGACCGCCAGATCCCACTTAGGGTTGCAGCTCAGAAAAATTCATCCTGGTCAAGGTGGCTCTCCAAAGTTAAAGAATAGCTCCCCTGTCCTCTAAGACGGGCATAGGTGAGCTGGAGCCAGGCAACCTCTATGCAGGGTCTCTCCAAATGTATTAGAAAAACTATCAGTGACAAAGCCACACTCAATTAGTCGCAGTAGCAACACCAAGTCCTGGAACAGACACACCCAAACTATAGACACCCATTTTTGGAATGAAGAGGGGCATAAATGAAATATTGATACACCCATACAGAACACAAAAATGCTGTGTGCTAGATGAAATTAGATTATATTTTTGTACCATACTGTTCTCTTTCTTCTTCTGTTTTGCTAGCACCAACATGGAAATGAATTTGGCCATCTCCAAGCATCTACAAATTAGATGATACAGGAAGAGGGTACAAATGAGCATGGTATGGGGAGAAGGGTCCATAATCTACTTTAAAACATGTCATGTGTATATGTTTAAGAGCTGTTTATATCTTCAATATTTAAGCCCTATACATAGAAGATACTGGAACACTGAGAAGTCCACACCTGTCCAACCCCAGGGGACTCAAGAGGTGATTGTGGACACCCATGAGAGATGCAAGTTGTCTTTCCACCCAGCAGTAGGCACCTGGCAGGTTAAGGGCATGGCTGACTTCCTTTAGGTATGGCAGACCTGGTATTGCCTCATTTTTCCAACCTTTTCTCTCTCCTGCCTTGCTGTCAGGTTGCTGTTATTTTCACTGTGACTTCTCACTGCTATTAATGAGCTGTTCTTCATAACCAAATTTTCCAGACAACTAAATTTAAATGCAAAACCTTTACATTTCCAACTTCCTTGCTGGATGCTTCTTTTTCCATCCTAAGATGCATTACACACTTCCTTGCCTTTTTTAAGCAGAATAGACAGAACACAATTTAACATTTTCTTAATGACCTTAGAACATAATGACAAACCTAACAGGTCTACCTGGCTACAACACAGCGACACTCTCAGAGGCTCTAGGAAGTAGGCAGTACTTGCATCCCTGACCAAAATGGTCCTCTCCCAATATGCTTTTTTTTTAGCTCTAATGGTCACTGTGTCTATTTTTATGGTTTTATCATGCTGCTGGCCATCAGCTCCGGTGGCCCTACACCAGGGACCATCCTCTCTCCTGACGAGCTCTGTCCAGTTTGCAAAGCGGCCTGTTAGAGCACAGCAGTTAAGAGTTGACACCTTAGAGGCAGGCTGACCTGGAGACGACTCTCAGCTCTCGCTCTTTGAAGCTGGACAGCCTTGGGCCATCTCCTCAAGCCTCTCTGGTGGTCAGTTTCCCCATGGGTATAACAAAGATCAAAACTTCACCCCCTGATCTGGCTGCTGAGACCATGCATCCGTGCTGAGTCCAGTACTGATGCATCAAACGAGAGCAATAAATAAAGTGCTAGTTCCATTGCTATTGTTGGAATTGTGTGTCAAGAGCAAATAGAATCTGAATAAGGATCTAAGAAAATATGAAGACACTCAGGCACACCCACACAGAAAGAGAGATAGGTGCCCTTGCTTTCCTTTCTTATGTTTTGGTTTCTCAGCTGCTTCGTGGATAATTGAGATTGCAAGAAAAGTGAGGAATTCTTGGAGGTGTAGCCATAATTCACATTTACCTACTGGTGCCGGAGCATATGCACTAACATTACGCTCAGGATTTCTGTTCTTGGAGGTACTTCCTGGAGGAAAGCTGTTGAAACCGTGTTCCTCTTCTGTGGTCATAAACGAGTCCCCCATTCTTCCGACACAGGACTTGAGAGCCTCTGATGACAGCCAGGCGGTGCACAGACGTCCCTTCCCTCCAGAGGCTGCCATCACCTCCTCACCTGAACCCTGTTCTGAGAGGGCTCCCGAAGGGAAGCCTGGGCCAGGGGGCTGCGGTAAACTAGCCTGGAATTCCATTTCCTAGCAATGAAGCGTCGGAGCACCTGCATACGTGTGCCCACACCACGTGAACACACACGCACACACTGATGCACACGCACACACACTGATCACACACACACACGACTGCACCGGGCATTTGACTTCGAAGCCTTGGAGGGCAATGAGAAAATTGATTTGTTACCCAGGCGTATTATGTCTAGCAATCCAGACAGAAGCATTAGCTTTCAATTATCTGATATGTTTAGCATTATAAACAAACCGTCTGGGGCAACAGCTCCACATGCTCAGGCACCAAGTGGGCTGGGAAGCGCCGCACTGGACCGCAGCAGCCAAGCCACCCAGCAGTCCTTACCTTGACATTGGTTTAAAGGGGACCTAGAAGCCAGGGTAGCCAGGCAGGAGAGCCCTGGGGGCAGGCACGGGCCAGGGAGCCCACGTGCCAGCCCCATTAGTGCACAGTTAGCTCGAAAAGCAGCTGCATGCCAAGAACCAGGTGACCCAGCTCCGCATCTGGGACCCCCACCCCCACTCCGGGACCGCAGAAAGGAACATTCAGCCTGCACAGGGAACAGATGGGAGACGGCGGCATCTGTGCGTGCTTCCTGATCAATCGCGGAGCACGTGCAGAAGCAGGGCATGTCTGTGCACACACCTGCGCTCATCAGGTGGCGAGACGCTGTGTCTCCCAACAGGAGACAGAGACCGAGGGCACACCCCCTCCGCCACCCCCCGCAGGAGAGGCAGGAAACACCCAGGAGCGAGAGTCCCCCAGGCAGTTCATGGGGGAGCAGGGGGACTCCTCTGATCTAACTCCAGCCTGTAAGGAGCCTGCCCCACCCCTCGCCCATCCACCTGCGACTCTCCAGCTCCTGCTGCCGCTGCTGGGGCGCTGCTTGGGATAGAGACCCCTCATGCCCACACTCCCGTGCCCTAAGTTACCACCACCTGCAGCCTGGAGACAACAATTGCCTCCAACTCGCCTCCGTGCTTTCCACTTTCCGCTCCCACAGCCTCTCCGCCAGGGACATCACACCTTCCCTTGCTTAAAACCCTCCAAGGGCCTCCGTGGCTCTTGCAGTGAAATCCAAATACCACGCTGGGGCCCTCAAGGCCCAGCCAGAGGGGCCTCTGGCGACCTCCACGGCTTCTTCTCCTAACACACCGCCTCATGTTCCCGGGTTCTCGCCGTGCTGTCCAGGCTTATTCTCAACCGAGAACCTCTACGGAAAACACTTGTTCCCAGGTGCCTTCAATCCCTCAGTTCTCAGCACAGCAGGAAAGCCGGCCCTGACCCCCACGTTAGCAGCCCACCCCTTCTCCAGACACCAGCCCCCATCTGTGTCCTTCACAGCTCTTATAACCATCCGTAATGATCTTATTGAATTATTTGATTAAACGTTTGTTGCCAGGGTGTCTACCCTAGTAGGACAATGGCTGAGAACAGAACTCATATCTGTCTTATTCACCACCAGAATTAAAACAGGGCGGTCACCCCTAGGAGCTGCACAGACCCCGGGGTCATCCGGTCTGGGGACAGTAACCCTCCAGATGTCCCCACCTCGCCACAGAGGCTCCCCACATTCAGTGCCCCCTGGTCCATGCCCTGCCCTCCTCAATGCCCTAGAGCCCTAGCCAGACCTGTGGACATCCTCAGCCTCTACTCTGACAAAGGACGTGGCTCAGGACACACCATCAACCTTCCACTCAGGGTCAGGCATCTCAGGGAACCCCTGCAGTGTCAGCAACATGGAAGCGGATGCCACCTACCCAGCTGTCCACCAGATACAGGACCGCGGGTCTGACTGATCCCTTACAGAGGTCAGAAGTGGGGAAGTGGGCATGGCCCCCACTGGCCAGGTAGAGGCTGAGACAGGGCCGCCCTTGGCACCTTGGCATGTCTTTTCCATCTTTCCTTCACAATGAGTTTTCCAAGGGCAGTGACTGGGAGCTTGGATTTCCAGGGCCACACAAGCGCTCAGTGACACCTGAGTCAACCAATAAATGAACGACCCTGCAATGCGAGTCAACAGCAGAACTTAAGCCTTTAGTTCTCTCAGCTCCCCACCTGGACCTTCAAGCCCTCTCACCTTCTCAAGGTCTCTGTTCATTTTATTTTCCCCTCTCATCTCCATAGCATCAGATTTTTCCATAAGCAAACAAACATGTTCTAGGAAAGCCCAACTTAAAAAAAAAAAATTTCTCCTTGACATGCCCTGTTCCAGCTACCACTTTCCATATCTACATCCTTTTAGAAAATATTTTTAAAAGAATCGTCTACAGGCCCAGTCCCTATATCCCCCCCACCTTTGATTCTTCATCCCAGTTTGTCTTCTGGGATGAAGACACCCACCACTCTACTGAAACTACATTGCCAACGTCACCAGTCTGGCTTCTACATTGGCAAATCCAAGAGACTCTTCTCTGCTGCCCCATTTCCCAGCAGCATTTTACCTAGTTAGCCACTCTTCCCTTCTAGAAACATTCTTTCCTCTTTGGCTTCCTTGACACCACTCTCTTCTGGGTTTCTTTTGACTCCCCTGGCTAGTCCTTCTTAGTTTCCTTTGCTGTTTCAGATTCTTTGCCTTATCTCTTAATGTTGGAGTCTCCCAGGCCCCATCCTAGGGCCCCCTTTCTGCCCCTCACCTGCCATGGTGATCTCATCCAGGTGCTTGACTCTGGACACCATTTATGTGCTGATAGTGCCCAAATTTGTATCCCAAGCCAGACATGGCCCCTGAGCTCTAGACTCTTGACTGGTATTCTAGCATGTCCAAGACAAACACTTTCTTTCCTCCCACTGAACCTTCTCCTTCTCAGCAATAATGCCAATATTACCCAGTTGTCCAAACCAAAATCCATCCTTGAATGCTGCTTCTCCCTCCCCTCCCAATATCCAAGCCCTCAGAAGGTCCATCTCAAAAGAAAAGAGATATCAACTCAGTCCACTTCTCACCAGCTCCATTTTCATCGTCCAGCTGAAGGCAACTGTCACCTCTCACAAAGACCAACGCTTCCTGCATTCACTCCAGCCTGATTCAAATCTGTGCTCCCCTGAGAAGTCTGAATGAACTTTTCCTAACATAAATCTGATCATCCCTCTTGCCCTTCAGAAGAACATCCAGTGGCTTCTCCCACACTTGGGATGAAATTCAGAGTCTTCCCCACATCAGAGCCCTGTATGCCCTGGCTTGTGCCTCTCCTTCCTCAGCTCCAGCAGCCTTCACCCTCTCCACGCAGCTTCAGCTCACTGGCCTCCTTTCTGTTCACCAGAACATCATGCTCCCTCCTTCCTTGGATTTTCTTCTGCCTGGGATGCCAACCTCTAGGTTCTCCTTCCATGTCTCCCCCTCAGAGAGCCTTCCCTGACCAACTTAGCTGAAGTCAATCTCTATAACCTACCTCTACATCAATGGTTCTCAACCCAGAGGCCAATGCTGCCCCCCGGGAGGCATTTGGCAAGGTCTGGAGACATGTTTCTTTGTCATGACTGGGGGATGCTGTTGGCATCTGTTTGGTAGAGGACAAGGATGTTGCTGAGCATCCTACAGTGCCCAGGGCAGGCTACACAGTAGAGGTTTAGCCCGTCCAAATACCGATAGTGCTGAGGTTGCGAAGTGTTGGTCTCGATAGTCCCCTCACATGTCATGGCCAGGTTCGTGTGTCAACTTGGCCAGGTGGTGCCCATTTGTCTGGTTGGGCAAATGCTGGCCTGTCTGTTGCTATGAGAACATTTCATAGAATTAAATCATGATCACATCAGCTGCACCCACAACTGCTTGTATTTGTAATTAGCCAAGAGGAGTGTCTTCTGCAATGAGCAACACTTAATTTAATCACTGGGAGGTTTTTAAGGAGGATTCAGAAGAGATGGTCACTCTCCCTGCTTCAGCCAGCGAGCCTCTCCTGTGGGGTTCATCCAGACCCTCCATCAGATTTGTCAGCTTCACAGCCTGCCCTACGAGTTTTAGACTCCACGTTCCCACGGTTATGTGAGACATTTTAATAAATTTTATATCTACAGGTATTTCCTGCTGATTCTATTTCTCTAGAGAACTCTAGCTAATACATACTATTTGTCAAAATCTATAATTGGCTCATTTATGTGTTTGTCTGTTCATAGTGTCCCTCTCCTAACAGAACACAAGCTCCATAGAGGCAGGCAACATGTCTATCTTACTCACTTCTGTATACACAACGCCTGACCAGTTCCTGGGACACAGTTGAAAATGTAAATGAAAAAATTAATAAATGACTGTCCCACTGCAGAGCCCTGAGACCTTGTGGCAAGTCATTAAAAGGCCATGGGTCTTCGTAGGGGACCAGCACTTTCCCTCTTGAATAAATCAAGGCATGCAGAAGCAAGCTGTGGCTGGTGGTTGGAGGGGGGAGGGGTGTTCAGAATCCTCGTGGGCCTTAGGAGCCAGTCTCCTCCTGTCAAAGAATAACAGTCATGATGCATTGATTCTAAAGCCTTCTGTCCCCATTAGACATCTCAGCTTTGAGCCAGGAGAGAAAGAGAAGGCCTTTGAACAACTGTGGTAGTTAGGTTCAGGTGTCAACGTGGCCAGGTGATGATGCCCCATGGCTCTGTTTCTGTGGACTTAAATCATCAGTATGTGAAACTCATCTATGGCTGATTACATCCGCAGTAGGCTAAGGGGAGTGCCTTCTGCAATGAGTGAGATTTAATTTCATTAGCAAGAGGCTTAAAACAGAGAAGTCAGAAGAGAGCTCAGCAGCTCAGCATACCTCATCTCAGCACTCGCAGCTCAGGCCAGATGTTTGGAGATGCAGAAAGTAACTGCCCCAGGGAAAGCTGCTGGAACCCAGAAGCCAGGAGAGAAGGCCAGTAGACGTCGCCCTGTGCCCTCCCATGTGACAGAGAAGCTCAGATGAAAGCTAGCTGCCTTTCCTCTGAAGAACTATAAGTTTAGAAATAGATAAATCTCCTCATTAAAAGCTGATCCATCTCTGGTGTGTTGCACAGTGGCAGCTTTGGCAGACTAGAGTGCTGAGAAAGAGAAAAACCTCGACTTTGACCCTCTGTCCCCATTGGGCCTTGGAAGAGAAAGTCAGAGCAAGAGGAGCACTCGGTGTAAGCCAGCACAGCTGCCTTGGAAATACTCCAAGAGAGGAAGTGGGGGCCTTTGCCCAAGAGCAGCTTGCCTTCAGGGGTCCTGAGAGTGCTGCCCTTCGGGTGGCCAATTTCCTTAGGAAAGCACGCAATGGCCAGGCCACCCTTTACTGAATTATAAAGCACTTAGCACTTCTGTAATAACTACCCGCATGGAGGGCTTAATTCACTCAATATGGAAGTTAGAAAGCTGAATGGGTAAGTGAGCATTAAGTTCAAGTGTGTTGCATAAAGACTTAGGCAGGCAGTATTTTCCCCTATTAAGAGGGTAGATTCCCTCACTGCAACCCTGCCTCAGAGTTGGGGCCCGGGGGCCTTTTCATTGTTAGAGGGTAATTCCAGGTCACTGGAGGAAAGGGAGTCCTTGGATTTGCAGGAATAATTATGCCCAGAACGTCAGACTGATTAGTCAAGGTAAGCATCAGCGAGGCAAGGGCCCATCTGTGGGCGGCTCTGTCCTGTGCACAGTGAGCCGGGACGTGCTGACCCCACGGAGGAAGCGAGAAGGCACAAGAGGAGCAGGGCAGGGTGGCCCCGGGGCCAGAGCCTCAGAAGACGCGCGCAGTGGAAGAAATGCTGGCTCAGCCCTTGTCAGCTGTAAGGAACCAGCCCTGGAGCTCCTGAGGGTCCATTTAGGGGGCTGGGGAGATGCTCTCTCCACCCAGAGTGAGAGAGATCCAGGTTTGCCTCCCATGAGCTCTTCTCTCCTAGACTTCTGCAGCATGAGCAGTTTTCTCCCCTCTGCCAATAAACAGTCTGTTCTTTGCTCATATGCTCTCTGGGAAGGCATCTCTCCTCACATGACTTCAATCACTGCCTCATGAGGGCTTAATTTCAGGTCCACAGCTCTACCCTGGATGCCTAACCTCACCTCTGCCCTGTGGTTCTTACTCTCACAATACGCCTCCTCCTCAACTCCGAAGAACAGCCACAGGCTGAACTGCTCCAGAGCTCCCCAAACCACCAGCCCTGAGGCCTCCTACCTTGAAAGTCAGAGCAAGGGCAGGAAGGAGACGTCACCTTATTCCAACGCCAGTGGGCTGGCAAGCGCTACCCAGACTGCGGCGTTGAGGAGTCTGTGGTTCAGCAGGGAAAAAAAAGCAGTGATCGATTAGTGATGTCTGCCACGGGCAACGTAGCGGGAAGCACAGTACACGGTCACATTGACCAGACCCATGCAAGAGACTTTCTGATAGCTCTCTCTTAGATTTGAGCTTTACCAATCCCTATTCGCTGATATTTCTAATAACTTCCCTATCTTCTCATTTCCACTGAGACACCCTCATGCCCAACAAAGACAACTGGCTCCTACCAGAACTTTCAGCTTCCAGCTTTTGTACTTTAACCTGCCCTAGGCTCCACTTTCTCAAAAATGACTCTGAAGGTGTCCCTCAAAGGCTCAAGACACATGTACATGCACACACGCGCGTGTGCACACACACACGCACGCACACACACACACACACACACACACACACAATGGCTGCTAAATGCCTCTCACGCCATATGAAAACTTCTGCTAGGAAGCCTGAAGCCTGCAGGGAAATCTGTAACTGAGGAAAAGGGGTCATGTAAAGAGCCATATATACCATTTGAGGACAGAAGCAATTTATTCTTTGCTCTATGGGTCCAATGCAACCTATTTAAATGCTTCCCTAAGGCGCCAACGCAGGCTGAAGCCGCGAGGGAACAGGGACTGTTAGTGGGGTCCTGCAGGAATGGCCTTTGGGGCCCTATGTTCCTTCTTCAAAGAAAATTTAAAAATCAAGCCACCTCAGGGAAGGGTGCTCATGTTCAATCAACAGAAAACCAGTCCACTGGGCGTCACTCTGCCTTCCCCTCCGGGGTTCTCCCTTGGACTTGTGAAAGCAGGTACTTAGGGAAAAGTAACAGACTTTGTAGTGGCTTAAATCTCTAGCCTGACACTTCCTAACCGGACAATCTCCTGTGGCCTCAGTTTCCCCATCTATAAAATAGGGATAGTACCCTGACCTCACGGATGCATCCTAAAGCCAGATTAAAGCCGTGTTTGTAAAGCGCCCAGCACAGTGCCTGAAATAGGGTCAGGCTCCACGAATGGTTCTTTTCCCCTCCAAAAGGGAAGGCAGCCACTGGAATGTGCAGGGGGATCGAGGTTAGGAACTGGGACCCCCGCGGCCGGGAGGGCGACCCTGCTTGTAGCTTCATGGCTGGGGTTGTGACAGGCACGTTTGCCCTGAGTCCCTCTCTGGCTGCCCTGTGCCCTCCACGCCCACCCGCCGCTTCCTGCTCCCGTCAGACCCCAACTGCACTAACAAGCCAGCCCCCCAAAGCCCCTGCTGCCCTCCCACTGCCTCTTCCAGCCAGCCCCGGGGTTCTCAGTGAGTGTGGGTGCAACTGAAGGTCTCCCCTGGGCTTCCAATTCTCCCTGCATCTGCCTCCCCGAACCAAGCTTTCATCAAACCCTCATTGCCCGGTGACAGCCACTCAGCGATCCCAACCTCACCCCTGCAAATGATGCAGAACCATTTCCGTGAGGCTGCCGAAGTGCATTTCCATGTGGATCCTGCCACCTGTGTGTCTAGGTTTTATTTGCCCAGCTTAGAGCGTAAATTCCTTGACAACGAAGTCTGCTGCCACATTCTGTTTATTTTGTTCGCCCTCCTCTTGCCCTGGACTTGATTCTGTGCTCAGCGAGTGTTTAGGGCCCACAGCGATTTCCAGCAGCTTCTCCTAGAGACTGGGACCATCTGGTCTCTGCCCGGCACTAGGAATAGCCCTCAGGGTCTGGGGCAGGGCTGGGCATCAATGCCAAGGGCCACAGAAGCACAAAAGGCAGAGCCAAGGAGAGCTTCTGACTGGCACCCTCTCACCCTCAAAGCTCAGCTCAGGACCCACCTCCTCACGAGGGCCTCCCTTGAGCCTCCCTTCCTAAGCCACGAGCCCTTCTGATGCTCTGTCTGTCTCAGAACCAGGTTGGCATTGGCAATAGGAAACAGCTGGCAGAGCACAAGCTCAGAACAACGGCTCTGTGAGCCGAGGCGCCGGGGACCTGCTCCCGAGCCAGGCACTGACCCTGAGTCACAGGACCTTGGGTGGAAGGGGACAGTGGTGGAGGGGATGCCAGGGGAGGGGCCAGCGTGGCAGCTATTTGCCCACTGCTGTGGAAGTATTTCCACATTTCAACAGACTTCCCGGCCTTAATGGGTGTGCACTGGCTGAGCAACAGCTCCAAAAAGAACCGGTGCCTTGCCCGGGACAAGTATTATATTGCCTGGTCCCCCTGGCATGCCGTCTCCCTCACAGGACTTTGAGATCCTTGGGGCAGAAACTGTGTCGTCTCTTATCTCAGCATCTGTGGTGCCAAGCAAGGCACCTACCTGGCTCCTAGAAAGCACTCAGTGAATGAGGGCTGGCACAGCAGCAGCCCTCCCTGCCCGAGCCTCCACTTCACCCTTGAGCAAGAGCATTTACTACCCTGAAAGGAATCGTCAAAGCCAGGAGAGGGAGGCTTGAGGCCCTCTCTGGGGAGTTCCACCACGGGAAAGGGAAGGAGAGTCCAGCAAGAACACTCACCAGCACCCGTTAGAGAGGCTGGTCAATCACGCTGGGGACGGCACTCCACGGCTACTTGGAGACGGTGCCTTTGCCTCCTACTCCAACACCTGGAGAAATGCCTGGGGAAACCCAACCTTTGGTCCCCACCTGTGGTGGCTTCGAGGCTTTATGGACCCCAACAATCATGTTCATAAAGCTAATCCATCCTGTGGGTGGAGACCGATTGCAGGGGGGACCTTTTGATTAGGTTATTTCAGTTGCCGCATGCCTCTAGGTGGGTCTTAATCCTCTTACTGGAGTCCTTTAAAAGAGGATGAAAGACAGAGAGGAAGACACAGAAGCTGAGAGAGAAAGCCATGGGAGCAAGAAGCTGAAACAACAAAGCCTAGAGGAGAAGGGAGAGACCAGCAGATGCCACCATGTTTCCTGCCGTCTGCCAGAGTCCCAGCTGCCAGTCGCCAGCCTTCGGGGACAAAGCAGCCCCTGTGGATGCCTCGATTTCGACATTCCCATGACCTCAGAACGCTGAGCTTCTAAACTAATAAAACCCCAACGCTAAAGCCAACCCATTTCTTGTACATTGCATTTTTTCAGCAGCTCTAGCAAACTAAAACGCCATGCTTGCACGCATTTTGCTTCTCAGAGACCCAAAATGGTGGGGTTCAGCCGGGGAACAAATGGAGCCTGTCGACAAGGACCCCCACATAGGCTCCTAAAATAGAGTCCAGCAGGCAGGATGGCCCAGGCGCTCTCTTCTAGGAGGAGAGAGAAATGGTGCCCAGCAAGTAAGCATGGGGGAAATCCTACAAGCTGGAGAGGGGAGTCCGGCTCAGAAAAAATGGGGGATTTTCCCGCCGCACCTTGTTCACCTTTCTTCTCTGAAAAGCACACGGCGTGCGGCCACATGGACACAGGGTGGCGGCCGAGTGAATGAGCCACGCTCCTGCACTCCAATGGCCAGCCTCTGACAGCTGAGCTTCACCCATGTCCATCAGGGCGTGCAGTGAGGACGGGTCTGAGGGCCTAAAGCCTCTCCTCAGCGTCCGCAAGAAGCACCTTCAAACTGGCAGACGCATCGCATGCAGCCGGGCCAAACCCCGGCCACAGGCAGCACCCGGAAGGCAGCTTCATTCATTCATTCATAAAGCACCTACTCCACGCCAGCTGCCTCAGTCCAGCGCCTGGCATCCCTTCAAACCACCCAGCCTCAGCCCTTCCTCCATGCCCCCCGGGATCAACTCATCCCCGTGCAGCGCCCCCAGCCCAGGTCCTGGTGGCCACTGCAGGGAGGTGGTCAGTCCTGCCCAAATCCTCGCCACAGGGCTGGACCCTGACCACCTAGCCAGCCCCTATCAGTCCACCTTTCCCCACGGAAGCATCCAGGCCCCACTCACACGTCCTCACGACCCCTCACTGCCGTCCAGGGGCCACTGGCATCACAGCATGGCCAGTTTTCTGCTAACAATCATTTCACTGCCCATATGATCTCGTGGTTAGCCCAGGTCAGACTCCAAACGTGCTCGCCATCCCCCATGACATGCCGTACCTCTGGGAACCAGCCAGACAGCTGTGTTCATTTCCCTTAGACCTGAGCTCACCTGTCCCTAGCTTTGTCCCTTTTCCTTACCAGCATGCCACTGAAATTCCAAATGCAGAAGCCACACTTATGACTGTGAAGATACCTACCAGCAGCGGGTCGCTGGAACCCACAGCTGCAGGGGGACCAGGAGGGGCCACCCCAGCCACCCCAGCTCGAGCCCTTCCAAAACGCGAAGTCCAGACCACCCCGGGACCTGCATGCGCAATGGTGAAAACCCAGCCGGCTGATTCAGCTCAGGCCTGCGGGGAAATGATGTGTGGTACCAAACCCTCACCTCCTGAGCACCCCCCTTTAGAGGCTACGAGAGTCAGAGCCCCGAGGAAAATACGCCATCTGGACTAAAAGCCGGAGTTGGCCAGTGCGCTGAGGAAGCGGGACCCCGGGTCTCTGCTCTGCCCCTGCTTAGACCTGTGTAACGTCGGCCGTTGTTGGGGGAGGTGGCCCCCCAGGTGCCAGGCCAGGCCACCATGACATGGTGCCTTTCTCAGTGGAACCAGCCTGCCTGCTAGAGGAGCCAGCCCCAGCTCCACCCAGGCTGCTCACACGGGTTCCTTTTATGCCACTGGAGTAAACATTTGCAGAGAGCACACAAAGCTTTTCTTACTGACGGCAGCTCTATGAAATAAATGTGAATGATGCTCTGAATGACGAACTCTTCTCTAACCCCTCCCTCCTTTCTTTGTAAAAGAGAGCACACTTCTAGGAGCTCAGTCTGGAGTCCTGAAAAAAACCTAGTCCAGTAAATCTGGAAATCCTTTCGCATTTACAAGGGCCCAGGGTCCACAGATCAGCCTTCCCAAATGCTCCTTACTGGCTTTCCCGTAACTGGCTGTCCCTGCCCGAAGCCTGCAGGAGTCCCCTCCCGCTCTCCACTTCCTACCTTCCAGGTGCGCTCAGAATTCACCTAACCCTGGCTGGGGGGCTGGGGTGGCGGGAGGGAAGCTCTTCTCCATGACCGCTATCCAGGCAGCCTGTGCGTGTCCCCCTCCCCCCGCTCCCACTGGAATCTCCCCCACTTTCTTGACTTTACCCCCTGCCTTTCCTTTCACTCATTCATCTCCACGTTTGGATGCTGTCCCACTGTACTACTTTCCTGGAGCCGCCTTAACAGGGGAGCACAAACTGGGGGGCTGAAAATAATGGTTCTAGAGCCAGGAGACCAAAATTAGGGTGCAGGTGATAGCACCCACCGGTAGGGTGACTGTGGGATTGGGGTGAGGTTATGTGGGCTGGTGCAGAGGCCGGCATGCTGAGGGATTCATTAACACAGATAATTGTTTAATTTGTCTGTCCCAAATCCCCCTCTTCTTCCAAGGACACCAGTCCTGTCGGACCCAGGGCCCACCCGAGCCGGCATGACCTGTGGTAACAGGATTGGACCTGCAGTGACCCTATTTCCAAGCAAGGCCCCATTTCGGGGTTAGGATGTGAACTTACCGTCTTTGCGGGGGAGATGGCATTGGCCCCATGACACTACGAGAGCATCCGCTCTGCAGTGGGGTCCCAACCTGCGGACCCCACAGCTGAGCAGGCCCCGTGGGCTGCTTGTTCATAGCCTGGAGCAAACAAGGCCAAAACCCCAAAAAGGGTAAAACATATGGGGGGAGAGCTCTGCTGATTCACTCAGAAATAAACGTGCAGATGGCGAGTGTAAAGATATGGGCCGGCAAGGCCGGCTGAGCCACTGAGAGCTCCACAGCACCAGGGGGCCTCCCACCCCAGCAGAGCTCTCCTAGGGGTGATGGGGACACACACCCCACATCCCTCACCCCCTTCCCTGCTATGACCCCAAGGCCTTTGTTTCACACCCTCTCCCGGAGCTCCCCCCAGGAGCGCGCCCAGCGGGCTGCGGCAGTGGCTGGGTTGGAGAACTCACCTCTTCTGGCCGCCCCACCTTCCTGTCTCAGACCCCACGGGTGTTTCCCACTTCCCTCTTCCCAAATGAGTGACCTGCCCTCAAGTATTATTCTCAGGGTCTCTTTCTAGGGGTTCCCGGAGTGCTATCTCCCCGCCAACCCACTGCTAGGCACGGGGACCACGCCTCCCCTTCCAGCTGCTTGGCAAAGCCCCTGACTCCGGCCCTATGAGCAATTGAAAAGAACAAACAATTACCTGTGTTAATGAATCCCTCAGCATGCCGGCCTCTGCACCGGCCCACATAACCTCACCCCAATCCCACAGTCACCCTGCCAGTGGGTGCTATCAGTCCTGTTTGGAGACGGAGGTGAGGCTCCGAGAGGTGGGGGCCCTCCCCTCCCCCTCCCCAACCTCACATGCAAACCCAGATCGGTTGGGACCTGAAGCGGCTGCCCTTCATCGATGACTGCCCTGTCGGCACCCTGCCCTGCCCACTGCCCCTCGCTCGCTCTCCCCCTCTGCATACCCTCTCCTCCGATCTCTTCTGAAAACCGGCCCCCACTTCACCAAATTACTGAAATGATCAAAGTACTGCATGGAAGAAACCCCACACAAAACTCCGACACATCAGAGACACGCAGGGGAACGAGAGCGTGACTGTGTCTACGTATCCTCCATTCGGCCCATCCCAGTGCCGCTCCTGCCTCAGCTTCGTCCCCGACTGCCCCGCCCTGGCCGGGCTGCCCTGCCGTGCTCACCCACTCGGGGCGGGAGCCTTGTGGGGGCACATCTTCTCCCCCTCGGGAAGGGCTGCTCTTTGCCCTCTGTTTACGCCCTAAAATGGGATGAAAAGTCTTTTCAAATGAACTAGTCGGTTATACTAAGGTGTGAGTGGTGGGAATACACGGGACCCATGTCTCCAAAGCTGTGGGCCAGCAGGTGTCATGTTCAGCAGGACCAGGGACCTGCGTGACGGCGGGACAAGGCCTGAGCGCAGCGCCGCTGCCCCATCGGGCTCCACTGCGGCGGGAAGGGAGGGGAAAGGACAGGAGATGGTGTGCAGTTCTCGGATTCATTATTAATGAAAATCAAAACTTAAAGTCTGGGCCACGCCTCCCCCCTCCCCCAGAGCAGCGCCATAAAATTAGGGGCTATGGGGGGAGAAGACCACAACTGACAGTCATTACGAGTGATTTTCTCCCCCGGCTGCTCGGCTTGGCATTTGAGTTTCCCTACATGGCAGGAACTCAACAGAGCCGGGTTCCCACCAGAGCCTTAGGCCTGGGTGTCGGGGTGGGGGTGAGAAGCGGGGGGCAGGACCTGTCTGGCCTGAGAGAGCGCGTGGGCAGCGGTAAGACAAGATGTGTCCAGCTCCGAGGTCAGCCAGTGGGGCCTGGGCCCCTGGACCCTCCCTCCGCACCACCCCAGGTTGTTGGGGACACTGACAACATCCGTCCAGCCCTCCGTGGGGGCCCAGACCACTGCAGGGGATGGCCTTGCAGGAGTTAGACCCAGCATCTGCTCAGCCACGGATTCCTCCTCAGCAGACATGACCGTCCACAGACACACGCTCTGGCATCTCCTCCTAGGAGCACAAGTGGCCTGCTAGCCACATGACCGTCCACAGACACACACTCTGGCACCCCCTCCTAGGAGCACAAGCGGCCTGCTAGCCAAAGCCCTCAGTGTCCCAATGGTGCCTGACACACGCACAGCCCTTGTGAGCGACGGCGAAGCTAAGCCCCGGCCTGGTGACTCCAGGGTCCGGCCTCTCTTGGCCCTACCTGCAAAACACGGGTTTTGCAGAGTTTGGGGACAGCGGATGCACAAGTTGAAGACAGGTCTTCCACAAACCCCTTATTTATTTAAGCCTTTCCAAACCCCTCTCCCAGGTGCACACAAGGCTCAGCCCTGCTCGCCTGCAGACGAGGCGGTGCCATGGGTTACAGAGCCCTCAAACAGGCGTTCAGCGGCCACGACACCCGCCTGGTCTTCCAGGGTCTGCTCTGCCCTCTTTCCAAGCCACTCTCCACGGCGATTAACACAGTGTTGAACGGGGGCCCTGGTCCTGAGGATAAAGCCCAGACTGCCTAACATGGCCAAGCGGTGTGGGGCTGGACCACACAGGCCCCGCGGCCTCCTGTCCCCCCTGCCCGTCCCTCACCCCACCGTGGCCACAGGGACCCCCGCCAGCACCAGGTTCTCGCTGTGTGGGTTTGCTGGTGCTCTTCCTTCTCCCTGGGAAATGGTCCCCACCCTCCTCCCGACCTGCCCTGTTCCTCCAAGTGTCGGGGGAAATGTGCCTTCACGTCACACAGAACCCTGCAGTCCCACAACACAGCATCTGTCATTCGACCTGCCGTTACTGGTTTAGTGTCGTGCTCCTCTGCTGTACTGTGGGCCCGGCAGGCCCTGCCCGTCCCCGGCTGCACCCCACCACTCAAGCTGGGAGCACGGGGTGATTGTCAGTTTGCTTGATCCAGATGGGATGGTTTTGGGGGTGTGATGGCCTGGACCCTTCCATCCGCACCTTCCAGCGAGTTCCCCAAGCACCCACCTCCAGGGTGACACAGGTGGGTTGAGCCAGTTTGGAGCTTGAGCCTGCCAGGACAACTGATCTGCCCACAGCCCCTCAATGCAACGTTTCCTGAACAAAATCTGGTTCCTCCAAAAGCTTCTGGTTAACCACATCTAAGAGCCCAAAGGGAAACACGCACAGCTGTCATTCTAAAGCAGGTTATGTGTCGGCTCTGTGGCTCACCCAACAGTCACCTGGGAGGCAAAGCGACTTGTGGGGGGCCTGGAGCTTTCTTCTCCAGAGAAGGGCATCCCATTTCTTCTTTGTCCCCTCAAAGATCCAGCACTGATTGTGAAAAACACGCAGCAGAGGCCTCTGTGAGAGGCAAAGAGGCAGATCCCAGAGAGGCACTCAGACAAGGGTTCCCCCAGACAAGACACGCCCCCCCCCTGCCATCAGCATCACCCCCAAACCCGGCCGAAGCTCACACAGCAGCCAGACTGCCCAGCAGTGGACAGGAGTAAGGGCCTTGTCCCTCCCCAGGCAGCCTTTAAAAATCACAACTCCTGGGACAGCTCATGATGTTACATTTGAACTTTAACAATGGGTAACCTTGTGGCTCCTGATAGGTCAGCCTCCAGAAACGTCTGCCTGGGGTTAGATCACTAAAGCACCAGGCAAGCAAGGCTGCTTCGCGTACATCAGTGCCAACCGCTCCCTGGCAATTGGGCCTGCTGCCAGCTTCCATCAGGACCACAGCACACCTGTATCATTCCCCAGGATGTCGGGGGAGGGGTTGTCACTTCCAGCAGCCCACCCCAGGGCCTCCCACCCGCTGGGCTTGCCTCCATCTCTCAAAAGCCGCCAGCCTCTTCTTCTTCCCTCCCACACTCAAGGGCTCCACATCTCCTCTCACCTCTGCCTGGCTTCAAGCCCCTTTAGATGTTCCATTTCCATTGGAGAAAGGAATATAAAAGAATGCCCCTTCCAAGGGAAGCAAAACAGGTGGCCAGGAAAAGAAACAAGATTCAAGTGAGCCAGCCACCCAACGTTTCTGTGGTGTCGATATCTTGCTTCTCAGACTCTCATGAGCACGTGGATCACCTGGGACTCTTCCTGAAACACGTAGATCACCTGGGACTCTTCCTGAAACATGTAGATCACCTGGGAATCTTCCTGAAACACGTAGATCACCTGGGAATCTTCCTGAAACACGTAGATCACCTGGGACTCTTCCTGAAACATGTAGATCACCTGGGACTCTTCCTGAAACACGTAGATCACCTGGGACTCTTCCTGAAACATGTAGATCACCTGGGAATCTTCCTGAAACACGTAGATCACCTGGGAATCTTCCTGAAACACTTAGATCACCTGGGACTCTTCCTGAAACATGTAGATCACCTGGGAACCTTCCTAAAAGACAGATTCTGAGTCGGTCAGTCTGGGTGGGGCCTGAGGTTCTGTCTTTCTCACAGGATCCCAGCTGCTGCTGCTGCTGCTGGGCCCCAGACCACACTGAGATTTGCAGCACGCTGTGTACACACCGCTTGGCACCGAGTTGGCACTTAAAAAGAAAATCTGTTACACTGAATTAATACGCAGGAGGAGCTGGGCTATGGCAGGACTCATTGCCCAAGAGCAAGGGAGAGGTTGAAGCAGGCCATTAAACCCATGGTGCACAGCCCTAGCTGCACAATAAAACCACCAGGGGAGTTTTCCTAAAACGCCAGCGCCTGGGCCCCATCCTCAGGGATTCTGATTTAATCGGTCAGGGGTGAAGCCAGGATACTCATATCTTCAAGGAACTTCCCAGAGGATTGGAATATGCAGTTAAGCTTGTGAACCATTGAGTTCAATAAAACTGTCCATTGGCTGCTAGGTCCCAGCCATTGTGCCCTTGATGGGGCGCTGGACAGACAAAGTTTAGTGAAGCAAGGTCCCCACCCTCACTGAACTTGTAGATGAGAGAAAAGACAGGTCCCCACGTGACGAGAATGGACAAAGTACTCTGACGCCTATTTATATAAACTGTTCTGGGGATACAGATGAAGGAGTGACAGATCCAGCTGTGGGGAAAGGGGAGAAAAAAAAGTACAGTGACCAAGAGGGAATAATGTTTGGGTCTTGAAGATGTAGTAGGAGTTTTCTAGGTGGTCGAGGGAAGTTGCTGTCCCAGAGACCTGTTGTTCCCCGTTATTGGTCATGGGGACTTGAGGTTTGGCCGGGACCTGGGGTGCTGAATTATAGGCCAGCTGCCCATTGCCACCACAAGTTTACAAGGAAGACATACGCACAGAGAACAAGGTCAGCCCAGTACATGTTCTCTGTTGCCAGCAGGAGCTATTTGGAAGGCTGTGGTGAGCTGCCAGGATGCCAGATGCGTTAGAATCTAGTTGGGAAAATGGAACCAACACCAGATACCTGATAGGGGAAATTCAACAAGGGAACTATTAATGGGTCGGAATTGCTGAAAAACCAAAGAGGGACCACAGCACAACCCAGAGATGAGCCAAGTCGGAAGGCCACAGGCCGAAGGGATGAAAGGAGAAGAAGGTGTAATAGAGCCTAAACTCAGAGCCCTTTGGCAGGAGCTGGAGACAGCAGGGACAGCTCAGTGGAGGCTGGAACTACTAAGAGATGCAGATGAATATGCAATGACGGCCCCTCAAAGGGAAGTGGGTGGGGAAGCCTGGCTTCTCCTGCTGCCCACCAGTCTGCACTAAGGCCTCTCATTGGCCAGACCGAGCCAGGAGCCAGTTGGCAAAGGAGTATGTAGGGTATCACTTTGAGGAGTCAGCCTCTGGTAGGCAGGGAATGGATCTGAGCACTTACGGCTAAAGGCAGGATTCGTTCTGGGTGTTTCCAAAGCAGGCTGAGCAGCGACCTCACCCTGCTCCCCCAAAACCTAAAACCACTTTGGCCCAGAGCAGCGTTTTCCAAGAAGTGTCCCTACAGATGGGTCACCCAGGGCTGCGGAGGCCTCTAGAGTCATGGGCAGGTCCTTTAGCTACCAAGAGCCCCTTCCATCGACACTCAGGGCGAGACACAAATGTAGTCAAGATTCTGTGCGCAATGATGCAAGAACATTTGAACGTTTGGGAAACCCCCTCCAGACGCAGCAAAGAAACAGGGAGTGGAAGGAATCCACATCCAAGAAGAGAAGGTTCCTCTCCTCAAGCAGGAGGAGGCAGCCCCGACATCTCCTTGGGCTGGCCACCTGGGAGCACCAGTCAGAGGCGAAGGGGCTGATGGCAAACAAGGCAGGTATGGCCAAATCTGTCTCCATCATGGGATCCTGAAGATGGAGAAATTCTTAACACGAAACCAAAAGATGCCCCAGCCCCAGGCTTTGAAGGAAGTAAGGGGATACCAGAGATCATTCATTATCCCAAGCAGCCGTTTCTCTCACTTCCTAAATTTCTTTTCCGGCTTTATACCGCGATGGTTTGGGATTGAACTGGCCATGGCGAAGCCCAGATGTGTAACCAAGACTCCTGGGCACTGTCCTTGAAAATGGCCATGTCACATCCCACCCAGACCCGTGAGGGGCCGAAGACCCGGAGCCCCTAGCCCTGGCTTCACTTAGAAATTTCTCTGAGTTCATCTCTATCAAGTCCATGGGGAAAGCTCAGGACTGCCATCACGACAGCCCACAGCCTCAAGGTCTTCTGATTTATTTATTTGCAAATGGACCGTGAAAGCTCCGCCTGAAACTGCAGCCAAAATAGTATAACCACTTCCTCACCTTTGACCCTGACCTGGGACAGTGGCTGTCTTCGATGGGAGCAGCTTCGAGACCCCCGGAGAGCAGTGAATGAGGAAGGACGCACTGTCCCCACTGCCCAAGGCGTCACACATTCCATCCAGACCACCAGTTTAGATTTGAGCTGGATTTTTATTCCACTCATTTTTCGGGAAACTAGGGAATATAAAATAGGAAAACTGGGGATATAAACAAAACACAGACCATGGAAAGGGAACAAACTATATGTGAACAGGAGCCCAAGATGAACTAATTCTCACATTCAGGCACTGAAACCAGCCATCAGTTTCCTGGCAGCTGAGGTGAAAAGGGAAACACATCAAGTTACTGAACATCATCGTAGACAGAAACACTTTTTACCCTGACACTAAATTCAGAAAGGCACCTATAACATGGATCCTCACTGAAAAGATTGTGACATTGCAGAATAAATAAAAAGAATACTTCATATTTCAGCAAGAGACAAAAATGCTCTCCAAATGAAGAGCTTTGTTTTTTCCTTTTTACTCAACACTACATGGACTGTGAACACCTTTAAACTATAACTCAATAAACTCAATTGTGTAGGGCAAAGCTAGGAAACGACAGTCCAGACGCTTTGCTTTCTAAATACCTAATTTAACACATGACTCAAACACACAGAATTCCAAAGAAATGATAGTTGAAGAGTCCACTAAAAGTCCCTCTTTAGCATTTCATTTCTTCAGCATATCTTTGGATTCTTGTGCTGCTGGCTAAAGGCAAGGTGTTAAGAAGGGAAAGGGACGTCTGTCATCCATTTGTGGGGGTCTGAGAGCCACACCTGCCACCTCTGGCGCTCCCTTCTCCCATTCTCCCCATCACACCAACCTGGTCCAAGCATCCTTCCAAGCTACTTGGGTCGCTGCATTTCACGCAGGCACACAAAGGCACACGCGCGTGCACACACACACACACACACACACACACACCTGCCAGGCTCTCCCCAGCCAGCACCACGTCACACCGCCCACGACGGCCGTGGGCTGAGCTCAACAGGAAGGCACGCAAACACACTGGCTGAGTGCGCACGTCGGAAGGGGACACCTGGGGGTCCCTGGACTGGGAGGCCCAGACCCTGCCGTCACCCTGCCTGGGGCCAGAAGTAGCTCCAGGAACGCGTGTCCCATCGCAGTGCGCCTGCCGCACCCCACAGGCTGGGGGTCCCCACCCAGGTCCTCCCAGGGCCGCCTGCTCAGGTGCCCAAGAATCAGCACTTAGTGAAAACAGTCCTGCTGCGTGCCTGGCACATAACAAGGTCACCGTCGTCATCCTCCCCTGACGCACGAAGGGCAAAGGGGCATCTGTTTATCACGCACCAACCGCCCGGCATCGGGCAGCTCTTCCCTCCCACCACCCTCCGGCCGTCCTGTGACTGCTGCCGATCGTGGCTTATCCATGAGCGAGCTGAGCCCCAAAGGGCTGGGTCACCTGCTCAAGCTCACAAGCGGGAGGCCCACAGCCCCTCCCAGCCAGCGGACACTGCTTGCTTTTCACAGGCTCCGCACCCCCCGCCTCCTCTCCTTGGGGGGTCTGAAGAGCATGAAAGGAATGACAAGGACAAACGAAAGGGGACAAGCACACGTTGCCTGCAATTATCCACTTGAGATTCTGTTCAAGTTTGTCCACAGCCCTACTCTAGGAAAAGTTGGGACTGCAAAACCCAGACAGACGGACAAGGCAGTCTGGCATCACTCAGGGTGAGCGGAGAGCTCTGCTCCAGGAGAATGAGTGCAGTGACCTCAGGGTGCTTGCTCTGTGCTAGGCATTACTTCAAATGCTTTGTATCCATTGATGCACGGCAACCCTCACACAACCCTATATGGTAAACACTACTACTATCTTCATCGTACAGAGGCAAGGCTATGACACAGAGTGGTCAAGGAACTTGCCAAAGGTCACACAGCACAACCAGGATTAGGTCTCAGGCAACATGGCCTGGGCACCCATGCTCTTAGCCACTGCATTCTATTGCTTCTTGAATGGCAGGTATTTGAAGCTACGAGCCCTCTGGGCCAAGAAAATATAAAGCAGAAATGAAATCAAGGAGACTCAAGGAGGAGAATGTGGCCCCAGTGAACACATTTCTGTCTTTCCCAGGTGAAATGCAGGGATGCGTTCTTTGCGATCCGTCCTGGTTTGCACTCACCACTGCTCTCTCGTGACCAACTGGCTACAGTGTGCCCACGAGCAGGTGAGCTCTTTACCGTGGGGCCAGGCCTTCGTTCCCCTGCCCCGTGCCTAGAGCAGGGGCCGGCACACAACAGGCACCCAACACACAGGTGGGGAGCAGACCACTCTCTGGCCCCTTCCCTTCCCCTCACCCCTGGCCCGGTTTCCCCCACACCCAGCATGTGGGCTCAGGAAGAAGTTCTGAAGTTGGGTGATGTCAGCACATCAGAGGGCAGCATCCCAGGAGGTTCAGAGCTCCCCTGACAAATCCAAACTCAATGGAGCATCACCTTTGGGGTCAGGGAAGGAGAGTAGCTGTCATCAGGGACGGCCACCATGGCAGCCCCAGTCCAGACAGACCGCCACGGGCTCTCGTGGCCCCCAGCGCACACCGCCTTGGGCATGTCCTCACTCTGCAGGCATTCATTCATTCCCGCATCACACAGCCGCTCGCCCAGCACCCCGCAAGGCTCCGTGCTCCATGCCACGTCCTGGGATGCCTGGAGGGAATCCAGAGGAAAACGCGGGGCTCTCAGCTGACACAGGCCAAGGCGGGGATGGGCGATGGAAACAAATAGGCCCAAGGAACGCCAGAAGGAGAGGTCCGGAAGCTAGCAGCTGATGCTAGCAACGAGAAAGCATAATAAACACAGGAAAGCAAACCGAATGTAAGGTGGGCCCCTCTGCTAACTCACTTGTCAAAGGCTGTCTCGAGGGGAGGGAATTGGCTGCTGGGACCATGGGGTAGCAGGGCAGTTTCCACTAAACATTTTGAATCCGGAATCACATAGAATGAATGACACGTTCAAAGAAATAAAATTGAAAAATGTAAACATGAATGTACAGGCTTAGAACTCACTGAGCCATTCTCCCCCAAGGGTCTAGGCCCCCATCTCCCCCCAGGAAGGGCCAGCATGGAGATCTGGACCTTGTTTCGGAGGGTCTCTGCTCTTATCCGTAAAGCGAGAAACCACGTCGCACCTCGTTGGAGCGCTAGAAGGCGTGAAAAGGATAATGTCCGTCCATCCCCCAGCACAGCACCAGGCCCAGGTCAGGGCGCAAAGCTGTTACCCTGCCCCAGGGGCACCCCCTTTTCGTTCAGAACCAACGGAAGGAGAGGAGGATGGAGAGAGAGGTCACGTGCTGTAACTCACCTGGGGCAGGGAGGGCAGGAGCTGTTGACACGAACCCCAGAGAGACAAAATGCCAGAGTGTCAAAAGGACACCCCCAGTGCCAAGTTTGGTTTGCATTAGTGCTTCCTCCTGGTCAGATGGCAGATCTTGCCCCTGGGGCTCAAGATCCAATATCTTGGCCATGGCTGGCCAAGTAATGAAAACAACACATGGCAGCCCCAGACACTTGTCTCTGTTCAGAGAAAAACCCCACTGGTGGGCCTAGGAAGGAGAGAGAGCTCGCTGCAGAATAAAATGTGTGCACTCAGCGCTCCCCAGAGCCGGCCAGCCCAGCCAGGCCAGGCCCAGGGCAGGGGAAGGGAGGCGGCCAGGCATGGCCCCACTGGAGCTGCAGCTGCCTCTCCTGACACAGGGCTGCTGCCCCTGGCCCAGCCAGAGGGAGAGCTGCCCCCTTAGCCCAAGTCAGCAGCTGGAACTGCCTCTGCCATTGCGTCCATCCTCTCCTAGAAACAGAGTCCACGAGAATGGGGAGGGCCAGTCAGCAAGCCCTCGGCGATTTGCTCAAGAATGACTGTCACCCCTCATGGGGGAGCTGGGACATCTCCAACGCATCTCGTGCTCATTCTGCAAGATGCTCTAGAACCTCTTCTCTGGCCCTCTCCTAGGGAATTGATTGTCCCCCGCCTTGTGGGATAGCCTGACACCCCTTTTGTCCTCATCTACGAAGTCCTTCAGGGTAAGACCTCTTTTGGTCATGACCCAAAGTGCTCAGGGAATGAGGTGACTCGGTAGTTTGGGGCTTGAGGTTAAGAGATGTTTTAGTTTCCCAGCTGCTAAGAGAATACCATCCAAGGGATTGGCTTAACATCAGGAATTTATTGGCTCAGTTTCAGGGACTAGAAGGCTTCTGGCCTGCTGACAATCTTTGGGATTTCTTGGCTTTTCTATCACATGGCAATGCATATTGCAGCATCTTTTCCTTTCTTTTCTGGGTTCCATTGACTTCCAGCTTGTGGCTGCTCTATGTGGCTTTTTCTTTAGGATTAAGACCCAATCTGAAAGTTCTGTTCGACCAAGATGGTGGCAAAAGATGCTCCAGGGTATCGTTTCCCACAGAATCTCTGACCAACTAGCAATATCTGCTGGAGTTATTTTCCTCAAACCTCCACAAAACAGTTAAAGGGTTAAAATAACTGGACAAGTGCTGTTTCAAGAAAATGCAATTTTACATGGGAGACCCAGGTTCAATTCCCAGACCATGTACCCCCAAAAAAAACAACAACAACAAAACACATTTACATATAAATATACAAAAAAGAAAATGCAGTTTAAAAAAATGGTTGGAGAACCTCATGGTGTGTAAAAAAAGATTACAAGACAAACAAAGAAACAGTAAATGATGGTCCATCCTAAATAAAAAGATAAAAAGCCAGAAATCATCCACAAAGAAAACCAGACTTTGAGCAAGCCAGACAAAGACTTGTAAAAAATGATCTTCAATATGCTCAAGGAGATAAAGGAAAATACAGAGGAAGAACTAAAGGATATCAGGAAAACAAAGAAACAGAATGAGAATTGCAATAAAGAAACAGAAATTTTAGAAAGGAACCAAATGGAGATGCTGGAGCTGATGACCACAAAACTGAAATGAAGCTGAAAACTGAAATGAAGATGAAAACTGAATTTCATCTTTCTTGAAGTCCTTCTCATGGTTTCTGATGAGAAATTGGAACTTAAGCTTACTGGGGCTCTTTTGCATAGAACATGTTCTTTTTGTCTTGCAACTCTCTTCTTATCCTTGGTGTTAGAAAGTTTGACTACTGCATTTCAAGTTCTGTAGGGTTTCCACAGCATATTAGAGCTGGCAGAAGAGAGAATCACTGATCTTGAAGACAAGACAATCGAAATGATTCAGCTGAGGAGCAGGAACCAAAGAGAATTTTTTTCAAAAGTGAACAGAGTCTAAGGGATCTGTGGGACAAAATCAAGCATACCAAAATATGCATTACAGAAGTTCCAAAAAGAGAACAAAAAAAAAGAAAGAAGGAAGGAGGGAGGGAGGGAGGGAAAGAAAGAGAGAAGAGAGAAAAAGAAAGAAACAAACTAACAAAGAAAAGGGAAGAAGGACTATACAAAGAAATAATGACAGAAAACTTGCCAAATTTAATGAAAGACAATAATATGTACATTCAAGAATACCAATGAACTCCAAACAGGATGAACTTGAAGGGAACCATGCCTAGAAATGCGGTAGTCAAACTTTCTAACACCAAGGATAAGAAGAGAGTTGCAAGACAAAAAGAACATGTTCTATGCAAAAGAGCCCCAGTAAGCTTAAGTTCCAATTTCTCATCAGAAACCATGAGAAGGACTTCAAGAAAGATGAAATATTTAAAGCACTGAAAGACAACAGATGCCATCCAAGAATTCTAAATCTAGTGAGACTATCTTTCAAAAATGAGGGGGAGCCTGCCCATGCCAAAAAAAAAAAAAAAAAAAAAAACATGAGGGAGAGATTAAGACATTCCCAGACAAACAAATACTGAGGGAGTTTCTCATAACTGGATCTGTCCTACAAGCAATGCTAAAGGGAGCTCTTCAGAATTGAAGGAAAGGACAATAGTTGGAATTTTACATTTAAGTTCCATGGTATATTATAACAGAATCAACAAGAAACACTCGCAAATATAAAATTTATAAAAGTGTCTCATGTAACCGTGGGAACATAGAGTCCAAAATCCACAGGGTAGGCTGTGGAGCCAAAGATTCTGATGGGGGGTCTGGACAAACTCCACAGGAGAGGCTCACCAGTTGAAGCAAGAAGAGAGCTTGTCTCTTCTGAATCCTCCTTAAAAGGTTTCCGGTGATTAGATTAAGCATCACTCATTGCAGAAGATACTCCCCTTGGCTGATTACAAATGAAATCAGCTGTGGATGCAGCTGACGTGATCATGATTTAATTCTATAAAATGTCCTCATCACAACAGACAGGCCAGCACTTGCCCAACCAGACAAACAGGTACCACCACTTGGCCAAATTGACACATGAACCTGACCATGACATATGGTAATCACAAAGAAAATAAATGAAAAATATACACAGAAAGAAATGAGAAGTGACTAAAAACGGTACACTACAAAAAATCAAATAAATATGAAAGTGGGCATTAACTGGAAGCTTTACAAAGACTAAATAGTAAAGTAGCAGAAAACAGTTCTGCATGATCAGTAGTTATTTTAAATGCACATGAACTAAACCCTCCTATTAAAAGGCAGAGATAGGCAGAGTAGATTAGAAAAAAAATGACCCAACTGTACACAGTAATGAGAGATTCACCTTACATTTAAAGATGTAAGTAGGATGAAGCTGAAAAGATGGAGAAAAATATATCATGCAAATGTAAACAAAAGAGAGCTGGGGTGATTATACTAATATCAAATAAAATAGACTTCGAGTCAAAAAACATTTTGTGAGAGACAAAGAAGGTCACTATATACATATATATATATATATATACCGATAAAGGGTCAATTCAACATGAAAACATAACAATTATAAATATACATGCACCCAACAACAGAGCTCAAAAATGTATAAAGTAAAATTGACAGATTTAAAGGGAGAAATAGATATTTCTAGTTTAAAAGGAGAAGACTTTAATACAACACTTTCAATAATAGCTAGAACATCGAGACAGGAAATCAACAAAGTCATAGAAGACTTTAACAATATTATAAACCAACTAGACCTAACAAACATATATAGAAAACTACACCCAACAGCAGCAGAATCCACATTCTCCTGTAGTGTACATGGATAATTCTCTGGGATAGACCATATATTAGATCACAAAACAATTCTCAATAATTTTAAAATACTGAAATCATACACTATCTTCTCTGATCACATGAAATCAAGCTAAAATTATATAACAGAGGGAGACTGGAAAATTCATAAATATCTGTAAATCAGACAACACGTTCCGAAACAACCAATGGGTTAGAGAAGAGGAAATCACAAGGGAAATAAGGAAGTACATTGAGGCAAATGAGAATGAAAACACAACATACCAAAATTTATGGAATGCAGCAAAAGTAGTGTTGAGAGGGAAATTTATGATCTCTAAATGCTTACATTATAAAAATTTCAAATCAGAAAGCTAACCTCACAACTGGAGGATCTAGAAAAAGAAAAGCAAACTAAGCCCAAAGTGAACAAAAGGAAAGAAATAACAAAAAAAAATTATGGCAGAATTATACCTATATAATAATGAAATTGAGGATTTAAAAAATAACAGAATCCATGAAACCAAAAATTGATTTTTTTAAAGATCAATGAAACTGACAACCCTTCAGCTAGAATCACTTACAAACAAAATGAGAAAGGACACAAATAATTAAAACCAGAAATGAAAGGGGGGGATGTTACTACTTATCCCTGAGAAATAGCAAGGATTTTGAGGATATTATAAACAACTGTATACCAACAAATTAGATAGCCTAAATGAAAGGGACAAACTCCTAGAAACACGCAAACTACCTACACTAGCTCAAAAAGAAACAGAAGATCTCAACAGACCAATAGTAAGCAAAGAAATTGAATCAGTCAACAAAAACCTCCCAACCAGAAAAAAAAAAAAGATCAGTTGACTTCACTGGTGAACCTTATCAAACATTCAAAGAAGATTTAACACCAATCCTGCTCAAACTCTTCAAAAAAAATTGAAAAGTAGAGAACACTTCCTAACTCATTCTATGAAGCCAATATCACCCTAATGTCAGAGCCAGATAAAGAAACTGCAAGAAAGTAAAATTACAGTTCACTACCCTTGCATCTATGAATATGATGCAAAAAACCTCAACAAAACACTAGCAAACTGAATCCAACAGCACAGTGAGAGAATTATATGCCATGATCAAGTGGGATGTATTACAGTTATGCAAGGGTGGTTCAACAGAAGAAAATAAATTAATGTAATACATCACATTAATAGAACAAAAGCAAAAAGCCACATGATTATCTCCATGGATGTAGAAAAGGCATTTAGCAAAATCCAGCACTCTTTCGTGATTTAAAAAAAAAAAAAACTTAGTAAACTAGGACTAGAAAGAAACTTCCTCAATATGACAAAAGGCATACATGACAAACCCACAGCCAGCATCGTACTCAATGGTGATGTTTTCCCTCTAAGATCAGCAACAAGACAAGGAGCCCCACGTTATCATTGTTACCCAACATTGTACTGGAAATTCTAACAACAGCAATTAGACAAGAGGAAAAAATAAAAGGAATCTAAATTGGAAAGGAAGAAGTAAAAGTTGGCCTATTTGCAGAAGATATGAGGCTATCCAGAAACTATCCTGAAAAATCTGCCATAAAGCTACTAGAGTTAATATAAATGAGTTTAGCAAAGTGTCAAGGTATAAGAGGAACGTACAAAATCAGTACTGCTTCTACACACACAGTGAACAATATGAAGAGAAAATCAAGAAAAAAATTCCATTTACCATAGCAATTGAAAGAATCAAATATCCAGGAATAAATTTAACCAAGGATATAAAGAATTTATATATAGAAAACATTGCTGAAAAAACAAAGAACACTTAAATAAATGTTCATGGATTGGAAGACTAAATAATGTTAAGACGTCAATTCTAGGGCGGGCCACGGTGGCTCAGCAGGTAAGAATGCTTGCCTGCCAAGCCCGAGGACCCGGGTTCGATTCCCAGTGCCTGCCCATGTGAAAAAAAAAAAAAGATCCTATAAAAATGTCAATTTTACCCAAAGTGATTTACAGAGTCAATGCAATCCTAATCAAAATCCCAATAACCTGCTTTGTAGAAGTGGAAGAGCCAATTACCAAATTTACACGGAAGGTTAAGGGACCCCAAATAATGAAACCCATCTTGAAAAAGATGACCAAAGTTGGAGGACTCACACTTCCTGATTTTGAAACTAATTACAAAGCTACAGTAATAAAAACAGAATAGAATTGTGTGCTGGTTTGAAACTATATGAACTTCAGAAAAAGCCGTGCTCTTTTAATCCAGTATTACAGGTGCAGACTTATTACAGGTGGGATCTTTTGATTAGGTTGTTTGCATGGAGATGTGGTCCACCCAACAGCAGATGGAACCTTTTGTTTAGGTTGTTTCCATGGAGATTGACCTCACTCATTCAAGGTGGATTTAATCTGCTTACTGGAGTCCTTTAAAAGAGGGACATTTTGGAGAGAGCACAGACATTTGTAGATACAGAAGGAAAATACCCTAGGAGACATCAGAAGGACCCACAGGAGCTGAGAGAGCCATTTGAAACCAGAAGCCAGGAGAGAAGGACAGCAGATGTGGCCATGTGCCTTCCCACGTGACAGAGAAACCCAGACGCCAGCTGCCTTTCCTCCAAGAAGGTAACCTCTTGTTGGTGCCTTAATTTGGAAATTTTCACAGCCACAGAATTGTAACTTGTAACTTAATAAATCTCCCTTATAAAAGCCAATCCATTCCTGGTATATTGCATTCCTGCAGCTTTAGCAAATTGAAACAAACTGGCACAAGGGCAGACATATGGATCAATGGAATCGAATTGAGAGTTCAGAAGTAATTTCTCACACCTATGGCCAATTGATTCAGGACAAGGGTGCCAAGTACACTCGATGGAGAAAGAATAGGCTCTTCAACAAATGAGCTGGGAAAACTGAATAGCCACATGCAAAAGAATGAAACTGGACCCTTACCTCCCACCATATACAGAAATTAACTCAAAATGATCAAATACTTAATATAAGAACCAAAACTCTAACACTCCTATAAGAAAACACAGGAAAGTGTCTTTAGGACCTTATGTTAAGCAATAGTTTCTTAAACTTTATACTAAAAGGACAAGAAACAAAAGAAAAAAAAAGATAAATGGAACTTCATCAAAATTAGAAACTTTCCTGCATCAGAGGACTTCATGAAAGTACAAAGACAGTCTACAGAATGGGAGAAAATATTTGGAAATCAACTATCTGATAAGGTTTTAATATCCAGAATACATAAATAAATCCTGCAATTCAACACCTAAAACAACCAATCAACTTTGAAAATGGTGAAGGAACTGAATCGACATTTCTCCAAAGAAGATATACAAATGGCCAAAAAGCATGAAAAGATGTTTAACATCAAGCCATTATGGAAATGCAAATCAAAACCACAATGAAATGCCATTTCACAGCCACTCAATGACTATTATTAAAAACACAGAAATTAGCTAACGTTGGGGAGGATGCAGAGAAATAGAAACCCTCCGTACATTCTTGGTAGGAATGTAAAGTGATGCAGCCATGTAGAAAAGTTTGGCAGTTCCTCAGAAAGTTAAGTATAGAATTTCCATATGACCCTGCAATCTCACTTGTAGATATATACCCAAAATAACTGAAAGGAGGGATTCAACAGATATTTACACGCGGATGTTCATAACGACATTATTTACAATTACCAAAAAAATGGAAGCAACCCAAGGGTCCTATCCACAGATGAATGCTGTGTATACATACCCTGGAATATTATTCAGGCATAAAAAGGAAAGGGGTTCTGATATACATGACAACATGGGTGAACCTGGAAGATATTGTGTTGAGTGAAATAAACCAAGACAAATACACTATGACTTTACTGACACGAAATAATTAAAATAAGCACATTGATGGAGTAAAACAATAGAATACAGGTTACCACCTGCCAGGTAGAGGAGGGAACGGGGAGTTAAGGCTTAATCGATACAGGACTGCTGTTTGGAGCAATGGAAAAGTTTTTGTAACAGATGGGGGTAATGGCAATGCACTGCATTATGAATATAATTACCACCACTGAATTACATACTTGGATGTGGCTAAGGGGAAAATTTAGGTTGCATACATATGTTACTAGAATTTTAAAAATGTAAAAAAAACACACAGGTCTGTCAACACAAAGAGTGAACCCTAACGCAAATTATAAATTACAGTTGAAAGTATAATTAATTTAATATTAATTCATCAATTGAAACAAAGGTGCCACATTAATACAAAGTGTTGATAATAAGGAAGACTGTGTGTGAAAGGACATACACTGTATTTTCTGCATGGTTTTTCTGTAAGCCTACTTCTTTAATTCAGAGAGTACCCATTCTGGTTGAGTTGGCCACACCTTAGCTGAAGTCACCGCATCAAAAGGTCCTTTTCACAAGGCTTCACACCCACAGGAATAGATTAAGTTTAAGCACATGTTTTTCTGGGGCACACACCTCTCCACGCAGGGCTTCAAAATCCTCCCTTGTACCCCCACTCCAGGCCACCCTGGGGGGCCGCCGCCTTGAAGGGCTGGAATCTCAGCTGTCCCCAAAGCCTCAGGGACCCCAGAACGTTTCCGTTCCCCGGGGCTGAGCACAGAAGTGCTGCAAGGAGCCCTTTCCAATTCAGCCTCAACCACTGTGTGTCCCTGCAGCTCCCCTGACACCCTGCCTGCAAAGCTGGGGAGGGGTCTCCCCGAGCTGAGGCCCCGGATGGTGGCTCCCGGAGGAGAGTACCCAAGGGGGAATAAGCGGGGCCTCCCCTAGGGGGGGCACGGAGGCCCAGGTGGGGAGTCAGTAGCTTTGTGATCCCGTGTGACTTTCTGGATCTTTCCTCCTCGGTACACGGGGTACTAATGCTTTTCTGCTCAAGTCGTTTCAAGGATCAGCCATAGGGCTTGTCGTGCAGCCGGCCCGCGGGAGGCACTGGGCAGGCGGGGTCCTCACCCTCATCCCGGGACTCCCGCCATCATTGTGTCCGTCGTGCCGTCAGCCCGGGCGCCCGTGGGCCTGCTCTCAGCCTCCAGGTCCCACCGCAGGGCCTGGGTCCCAGAGAGGACCCTCCCCAGGCTCCCAACAGACCGTTTCTGAGCAGGGGGAAGCCCAGTGGTGCCCCTGCCAGCCTCAGGGCCTGCAACAGGCATGCACACACACACACACATGCACGCACACACACACACATATGCACACACACACACATGCACGCACACACACGCACGCACACACACACACACACGCATGCACATACACACATGCACACACACATACACACACGCACACACACACGGGGCTTTCATCTCAATGAGACCTTCTTGAAGGGGGTGCTTGGCAGTGCCCAGGACTGCCCGGGCCTGAGGCTCTTCCTCCTGGCCCAGGCCCCCCACTGTAAAGCCCCCAGCCCCATCCGCGCCTTTCTCCACCCCAGCGGCCCGGGCTCCCTGCAGCACCGCCCCATGACAGATGCCGTGTTCACACCCCTAGCAACGGGGACAGGGGACATCTCCCAGACACAGACTCTAAGAACTACATAGTGACAGCCACCCGCCCAGGAGCACAAGTCGAGGCGCCAGGCGGCACCTACCTGGGCACTGAGGGAGGCCCCCCAGCCAAGGCGACCTCCCTTCAACACCAAAGCAAAATAATCCACAGGAAGGAGCAGGGAGGGCCTGAAATCCCTCTGACCTGCAGCAAATTAGGTTTAATCCTCTCCAGCCAGCTGTGTGGCTGCTGGGATGCAGCTGTGCTGTCTCCTGGGAAACTGACAGCTCCAGACAACCCAGGGGAGGGTGGTGGGCGAAGAGGAGAATCCCGACTGCAGCAGAGACCCCCAGAGCCCCCAGCCCCTGGGGCTGGACCTAAGGCAGGAAACTGGCCCCAGCGGAGCCAGGCAAAAGCCTTGAAGTTAGAGCCAGTACTGCCTCCCCGTCTGAAGTCGTCATTCTCCCTGGACAAGGTCCCCTGAGCCCAGGCCTCTGCCAGCCCAGCGAATGGACTAAAGCTCCTGGAGCAGGTGACTTGTCCAGCCTGCCAGGGGCAGTGAGGGGCCCAGACACGGATGGAAATGGCTAACTCAGGAGGCCTCCTGGGCGCCAGGTCCGGCTCCACGTTCTTTACAATTCCCCTCCCTTGCCACCCTCGCCACCCCCACCTGGAGTGGACAGCATTATTCCCGCCGCACACGTGCTGAAGGCAAGGCCCCTGAGTGACTTGCCCAAAGCCACACACTCTCACATGGGAAACGTGCGCTCACACCCAGGGACGCCGTCTCCTCCTCATTGTTCCTACAAGCTCAGCCCAAGACGCAACCCCTGCACTGCCAGGAGAAAGGAGCTGCAAACTCTGAAGAACACCTCCAAGTAAATCCAACTACAATTTCACAGGTCTGCGTTTCAGAGACGATAAAAATCAGAAGACCAAAATACAACAAGGTAAAATAAAGTAAGCGAAATAAATGAAAAAGAATTCCTGCAGCGAGGATGAGAATGTCCACACCCGGGATGCTGCAAAGGTCTCCAGGCAGCTCAAGCATCTCCACATGAGACGGGAGAAGGGAGAAGGGAGACAGGACACAAGAAGAGCAACCGATAAATAAAACTCCAACTTCTCCTACCCAGAGGGACACCAGGGACTCATCAAACCGGAGACTTCATGGGGAAGGTCTGAAGACCAAACACCACAGATGGGGGTTCAAATCCAGGCCCTGCCACACAGGAGCTGTGTGACATTGGGCAAGTCACTTAGCTTTCCTGGGCCTCAGTTTGCCCACCTGAGAAGTGGGGAGAGCAAGGCCAGCTCATGAGCTGTTGAGGATGAACTGTGTTCAGAGACGGGATATGGCCCAATCGCGGCAGACTCTTAGGAAACGGGGCTAAGGAGGGCCCCCTCCAGGCAGTCATGGGACCCCCTCATCCTCTGGCAGAGCACCCATTTCTGAGGGCTGTTTCTTCCTGCCCATGGCACACACCTGCAGCCAGCTTCCTTCCAGCTGGAGCAAGAACATTCTAGAGGCACCTTCCTGGGGCCACAGGTGCGGCCAGATCTGGCTCTCCCTGATGCTACTCCATCCACAGGAAATGGCCATGGCAGGAAGGACCCACGAGGTCAACCCATCCAGGGTCTAGACCCTGGTCAGCATTTCATAGGTGGGGAAACTGAGGCACAGAGAGGTCAAAGACTGGCCCAAATTATTTAGGCTGTCCAGTTATGAGGTTGAACTATATAAAACAGCCCAAAGTGTAGGTCAAAAACAGCCAAGTATTGGCACTTTGACGTGAACAAACGACTTCCCAGAGGTAATCATCGTAATCAATAGCCAGAGTACCCACTTTCTGGGGTATTATCAAAAAGGCTGATTCCTGGGCCCGACCCCAGACTCCTGGGTTAGACCCTGGGGGCGAGGCCCAGCCCTCTGCACCGCGGACACGTTCTCTCAGCATCCTGGCATCAGCCTCGATCAGGGATCTACTCCAACTCACACTTTACAAACGAGGCAATTCTACCGCTGGTAGACTTAAGGCTGATTAATTCCAGTCACTCGTTTTCTGGTTATAAAGTAACACAGATTCATTGTGGAAAGTCTGAGGAGAAAATGAAAAGATACAGAGACAATTAAAGTCTCTCATAGTCACGTCTCCCCAAGATAACCACCCTGGGCGCCGGCTACATTTTCTTCAGCTTCATTCTTGGCGGATGAGACGAGGATGATGACACGGCTTGAATCCTAGCTGCTTTGCTCTCAGTAGCTTATCTTAAGTATTTTCTGACATCATCACAAATTCACAAGGAAAAAATCAATCAAGATGAAAAAGCTGAGAACCAAAGAGATTTTAAGCTGGTAAATACCTAACAAAAGCCAAGGGTGGGGCCAGAGCCTAAGCAGCCTGACCCCTGGTCCAGTGCTCATTTTCCCATCTTCCGAACACCCTGCCTTAGCAGGAAGCCCAGTCCCAGGCGTAGGGAATGGGTGGGGGGAGGCAGGGGTCCTACCCCGCGGCTCACAGAGGCCCAGGGAGTCAGATTGCAACAAATGTAAACTAATGACACAGCTGCCCAGACCAGTTAGGCTGCACAATAGAAAAATTACAGAGCTGTTCAGTCCCAACAACGTAAGATTAATTTATCAATACAGTTTATGTGATGCCGGAGAGATAACAAGCCGGAGAAAGGTTTCTTGCACACCTTGCATGCAGCAGGAACTTCCCGCCCTCCGAGGCCCAGCATTACCAAATGGCTGAGCCCTGGTGGCTGGCCTTGCCGGGGTGGGGGAGTGGGGCACGGAGGGGCTGGAGTGGGGGCTGGTCTCCGAGATTCTCTCTAGACTCTGGAGCCAACATACTCCTCCAGTGCCTGCCTAACAGGGAATCGGTTGTGCTCAAACCTCACAACAACACTATGAGGCACTATTATTATCTCCATTTCACAGAGCAGGAAACCCAGGCACAGAAAGGTTAAGTGACTTGGCCAGGGTCACACAGCTGGAAGCAGCAGCCTGAGGATTTACATGCAGGCAGTCAACCCCGTAGTCTGGGTTCTTAATCCTGAGACTGCCTTCCGCTAACTCATCAATAATTTTAAAACTTAACACCCTCTTCCATTTCCCCGTTGCTCTCAGTTTAGAGTACACCCCCAAACCATTCTGCATTGAATTCACAGCAGTCCTTCCATGAAATAGCCTGTGACTTCCATTTGACAGGTAGGGACAACAAGGCATGGGATGCCAAAGACTTGCCCAAGATGCTTCGGCTGCCCACATGAGACTGAACTACATAAAACCATCACAACTGTAGATCAAAAACACAGCCGAGTCAAAAGGACAAATATTGTGTGATCTCACCGCTTTGAAACAATTAGAATCAGCAAACTCACAGAGTCAGTATCTAGAATTTAGGTTACCAGGGGATGGGATGGGGGTAGGGAAGGGGAAGTTAAGGCTTAAAATATACAGGCTCCTATTTGAAATGGTGGAGCCGTTTGGTTATGGACAGTAGGGATGGCAGCACAATACTGTGAGTGCAATTGGCAGCAGGGAAATATACATCAGAATATGATTAAAAGGGGAAATGTTAGATTGTATGTATGGTAATGGAATAACATTTTTTAAAACTCCATGGAACTACAGGACACAGAGAGTGGACCCTACATTAAGCCACGGGCTTGAATTCATCGACAATCATAAAAACGTGCCGTCATCAACCACAACAAACGTTTACAAGGCAAGGAGCCGGCGGTGGGGTGGGGCATGTTCTGCAGGATTGTTCTGAGAACCCACAGCTTCTCTAAGAAGGACCCGACGGGTTGCTTCCACTTCGGGGTGCAGGGTGCCAGGCCCAGGACTCGGCACCCTGATGGTCACGGCAGCCCTAGGAGCGAAGTGGTCACAGCAGATAAGGAAACTGAGGCCCAGGGAGGCTTAGTGACTCACTTCATGTCCCATGGTCTGGCAGTGGCCAGGTGATACTCAACGGTCACAGCAGGGTCACAGGATCCTTTAGGGACACCGGACTCCCTCTCAACAAAGCAGCAGGGGCAGCCAGGAGTGGAGCTGGAGGCCAGTGGCAGGGGCGAGAGGGCACTGGCTTCTCTTGGATCTGGCCAGAGCTGCAGGCTGGGGCCGGGGTCAGGGTTGGGCAGGGGCGGCAGATGTCAGCAGCTCCACGTTGGAACCCACCCGCCAGACACGGGCCCCAAGGCAGCAGTGACCGTCCCAAAATCAGACGTGTGGAACGTCCTTGACCAGCTGGCTGGTACAAAGCATCACGGCGGGGCCACCCAGGAGTTCTCGGTGGCCCAAGCGCCAGGCGTGACTGCTGGAGGGGACGGAGTGGGAAGCTGGTCACAGCTGTGCCCCCTGCTGCCTCATTGCCCCTTCCGCCCCAGAGCCCCTCTCTGCCCATGTGTTCGGGGGCAGGGGGAGCAGCTGGCAGGCGGAGGACTGCCCCAAGGACGAGAAGGCAGAGGTCATAGGCAGCAAGGGCGGCTGGGGAGTGAGTTTCCCAGAGCCAGACATCAGGTGGGAGGCCAGGTAGGTCCCGCGTGCTCCGATGCTGACCGGGGGGCAGTGCCCAGTGGAAGGAGACAGACGGGATGGTTTCTGAGAACAAGTTCTGCCAATGGCAGCATTGCACGGACAAGTTACTCCATCTTTCTGGGTCTCCAGTTGTTTCTTTGTATATTAAAATGGGTATAAAATATTATCTACTGCTCAGGATCAAATGACATACTGCACATTAAAGCCCTAGCACAAAGCAAGTCAAAGGTAGTCGTTACTGTAATGACCAGCAGAAGATTCCAGAAGCTCTGGTCCAGGGTGGACACTGGGGATAAAAGTCCACACCCCGCAGGCAGAAAACAGAGGGACAATATTTGCTGAGTCTGCAGCTCCTGGGGGGGAAGACAACAGGGCTGGTCTTCCATCAGCACTGGCCTACCTCCTGCCCTTTGACCCTACGGGGCTGCAGCCACCTCCCAGAGCAGGTGCCTGAGAGAGGTGAGGCCCCGAGTTCAGATGCCAGATGGGGGTGGGGGGACAATCACCACGCCAGGCACCAGGACCCAGAGCCAAGGCAGGCTGGAAACAAGTTGCTGGGCGTCTTCAGGGCCTGCCTTTCCGGCACAGGAAGAGAGTGTCCGGCACATGCGGACAGGCTCCCACAGCCCGTGCCTTGGGGCAGAGCTAGCTGGGTAGGGCACTCTCTCCACAACCTCCCGGGTGGGTGACTTTGAGCATGTGACCCACAAACCTCTCTGACCCTCAGTCTCCTCATCTGTCAAAGTGAGCTAACGAAGGCCTTCATTCAGACCTCAGGTAAACACTGCAATTATTCATGAGATCATCTCTATGAGTGCAGAGCAGGGCCTGGTAGCTGCCAGGACTGTCATCACGCTGGCATTTATGTTCTTTTGCCCGTGACACTCCTCCTTGGACAGGAGGGTCCCCGCCCAGGCACCTCCCAGGAGAGCGAGGATGCTGCAAAGGCATGTAATGAATAAGACGTGCAAGCCGCTGACCTTGAGGGGTCGCGACTGGTCAGGGAGGCAGCTGCACAAATCCCCGAGGCTCCGCGGAGGCAGGCAGGGCAGGCAAGTGTGCACAGAGACCCCCCGCAGGCGGGAGCTGGAGGCAGCACCCCGGGCAGGGGAGGCGGGCAATGAAACCAACCCCTGGGGAGCAAGGAGTAAGGAACTCCGTGCCAGAGCCCTTTACTTTGAAAAGCTGGCTCTTTTGATATTGTTTGCTTTTTCTCTCCCTCTGTAATTATCTCCACTTTATTCTCCCTTAATGTTTAGTGAAGTTCTTTTTTTTTTAATGTCAGCCAGTATCAAAAGGAGGCAGGAAAGCTGTGTATCTTCTCACGGAGCAGGGAGGGAGAAGCACACACCCAGGCCAGAGAGCACGGCCAGGGACCCTCAAAAGGGGACAACCCCCAAGATGAAACTAAGGGGGACATATCAAGAGACTTCAGTGGGTATCCCTCTGCCAACAGGGGTCTCTTTCCGACGCGGCCCTGGAAGGCCAGGGTTTGGCTTGAGAAGGAGAAGCCACCTCTGCATCGAGCATATGGAGCTGAAGAGGGGCGCCCGCTGCTCGGCTGAGGAGACCCACAGCTGCACCCTTTGTGCCCAGCCCGATTCTGGAGAGACCCCAGAGTCAGAGGCGCAGGGGAGCAAAGCGGGAAGAGGGTCCAGGAGAGGGGAGAGCAGCGGGAGGCATGGGGGCAGGCAGTGCCCGGGTCCTGACATCTCTGCCGTAAGCCACCCCGAGGCTCTGACCCACAAAGCAGGGCCACAGCTGACAGCCAGCCAGGCAGGGGCCACCGCCCCACCCTGACGCACCCCTGTCTCCATCGGGATCTGCTCAGGCCGATCCTGGGTCCCTTCCAGAAGCACAGAGGCCCCCGGCAGCCGCACAGGCAGCCCCCACAGAAGGGAAGGTCCCTAGAGGAGGCTGAAGGGAGGCAGAGCAAGGCAGAGGAGGCGCGGCCAGCGGTCACTCGCGGCCCTGGCGTCCATGGCCCGCAGCTGCTCCTGGTGCTGGTGCTGAGCCCCACTGAGCCCCTGAGAGCCCGGACCCCAGGCCAGTGGCCCTTCCAACGGGACAAACCCAGGCCTGGGAGGCAAAGGCACTGAGTGACTCAGGCAAGTCCTTGTCATTTCTAAGCCTTGGTTTCCCCACCTGGGCACGAGGGAAGGGACCCACCCCACCCCCAGCTGCGCACCAAATATCCGCAGGAACGCATCTGAAGGACCCAGCAGCACCCGCCTGTGGCCCTCCCTGCAGCTCTGGGCCCCTCCACCCCCACAGGGGCCCTAAAGCCGTGCTCTTCCCCACTGCAGAGGCTGCTGGGGCCCTGAGCAGCCCAGAGGTGCAGCTCCTGGGGACATCTCAGGGTGTATCCTGGGGAGTGCCTACTGGATGGCAGGAGTGCATGGGAAGCAGGCCCCCCAGCAGTCCATGAGGTGGCCTTCAGATGCCCTGGGGAGGCTGGAAATTGGGGTGTAGTGGACAACCCAGGAGGCAGCATGTCTCCATTCACCATGTGCACTTCCTGGGAACTGTCTGGCTCCAGCAGGTTCAGACACAAACTGTTCCAGGCTCTGCCCCGCCGTGGGAGGGCAGAGGGGCCGACAGGATGCTGGCTGCCCCCGTATCCCTTCTGACCAGTTAGGTTCAGCCTCAGAAACCCCTCCTTCCGCTCTCAGGCCCACCCCTGGCTGACGCACAGCCCAGGTGGGGCACCCAGCCGTCTGTGGACCACCCACCACTCACGGCTGATGCATATGAGCCCAGTTTCCTCCAACCCCCTCCCCAATCCTTGGGCCCACATCCGTTTTAAGCAGATGATTTTATGTGTTACTGCAGTATCAGCAGGACTCATCACAGTCATAATGTCCAGCTGGTGTGGAGACTTCACCCTGAGTCGAGCAGTGCACCAAGTGTTTCCCAGAAGTCATCCTACCTACTCCTCTCCTAGACCCCTGAAGGAGGTACTTATTCCCATTTTACAGGAGAGGAAACTGAGGCTCAGAGAGTTAAGTGATTCACAGAGAAGATCTTGAACATCTCACTTGAGCTTCCTCCTCTTCTTTCCACTTCCTAAACTCGTCTGAAGATTCACCTCTCCCACTTTCCCTCCTTTCTCACAGAAAGAGGGTCCTTCTTTTATTCATTCACAGATCTGGCCTTGGGTAAGGCACTGCAGAGCCAGAGCTGTACAAGCCCACAAGGAAAGCACAGCTTAGGTGGAGTCTTAGTTTACAGGCTGCCGGAGTGCCTATACCAGAACTGGGTAGCTTTTAAAAAGGGGAATTTAACAAGTTACATGTCTACAGTTCTAAGGAGGTGAAAGTGACCAAATTAAGGCAACAACAAGACGTTACCTTTGCTTAAGGAAGGCCAATGGATCAGGAACACCTCTGTCAGCTGGGAAGTCACGTGGCTGCATCTGCCGGTCCCTTGCTCCTGGGCTCTGTTGCCTTCAGCTTCTGTTCCTGTGGGGGTTCCTCCCTTTACTTCTCCAGGGCTGGCTTCCATCTCTTGGCTTCCCTTGGCTCTCTCAGGTTCTGGCTTGCTTAGCATCTCACAGCAACGTCTGCTGGGCCCCAAGCATCTCCCAACATCCGTGTCTCTGTTCTCCAAGTATGGGCATCTGTGTCAGCCCTGCTCTGAAGTTTCTGACGGCTCTGTCATTTCTCAGGTTTCTCCAAAATATTTCCCCTTTTAAAGACTCTAACAAACAAATCAAGACCCACCTGCAATGGGTGGAGTCACATCTCCATCTAATCAAAAGTCACCCCCACAACTGGGCACCTCACTTCTCCATCGAGATAACCTGCTCGAAAGTTTCCAACCTACAGTACCGAATTAGGATTAAAAGAAAAGGCTGCTCCCACAAGATTGGATCAGGATTGAAACATGGCTTTTCTGGGGTACATAATATTTTCAAGACAGCACAGCGTCCTTCATCCTCTCCCTCCCCACCTCCAAACTCTGTTGTCTCTGTCCTGCGTCCTGCTTCTTCAGGTTCTCCTTTCCTTCCATTCTGCCCACAACCGCACGCGGGCCTCCCCGTCCAGGGCAGACTGCTCACACTGCTCCCACACACTCACTCCTGCCCCCTGCCCCTTTGTAACCCACTGTCACTTCGAGGCTCCTGGAGTCATGACAACTGCCCTCATCCTGGAAGCTGCTTTCCTCCCTGGCAGCCGCCCCCCGGGGGGTCTCCTAGGAGCTCACTCCCTCTCTGGCCATTCCTCCAGCCTCCGAATGCAGACCACCGAATGCAGACTGCCGCCGCCGAGCTTCTCTCCCTGGGCCTCATCCTTTTTCAACGGCTCACTCATACCCTTGGCTAAGCCCTCACTTCTAGGCACGCCATTCACAAATCTTCAGGTCCAGGGCCAGCCCTGAAATTCCAACCGCCAAGGAGACATTCCAGTAGTGAAGTCAGACCCCTCTCCTTCCCAGTTCCACCTCCAGCCTGACCGTCCTCTCCGTGGACACATCGCTCTTGCCTCTCCCAGGCTCCCAGCTGGACCCCTCACAGGCCTGCTCCCAGATCCTGCCAGAGTGACCTCCCACCCTCTCCTCCATCTTGTCCTGTCTTCCTCCTACTTCAGTTTCCATCCCCCCACCTGGTGTTTACCGAGGCTTCCGGTGGATGATCTCATCTCAGGTCCCTGCTGCTTCCAGAGGCGCGGTTCTCACCACAGCAGCCCACTGCCCCAAGGACGGCACCCACTACCTAAAACAGATTCCCTGGCCGCCCTCAATGCAACTGCTCCTCCATCCCCGCCTTCCTCTTGTCTGGACAGAGCTACCACGCATGGCCATTCCCTCAGCATCCATCCCCTGGGTGTCCCCCCTCGGCGCCCCTCCTGGACGCCTCTCCCCTCGGCGCCCCTCCCCTCGGTGTCGCCCCCTCGACATCCCCCCTCAGCGTCCCGCTCCTCGGCTCCCCTTCCCTCAGCGCAATGCCCTCGGCGCAACCCCTCCTCGGCGCCCCTCCCCTCGGCTCACCCCGCGTCGGTGCACCCCCCTCGACGGCCCCCGCCGACGGTCCCCCCCACCCCGACTACACCTCGGCGTCCCCCTCCTCAGCGTCTCCCTCCTCGGTGCCCCTCCCCTCGGCTCACCCCGCGTTGGCGCAGCCCCCTCGACGGCCCCCCTCGACGTACCCCTCAGCATCCCCCTCCTCGGCGCCCCTACCTTCGGGCCGCTCCAGCCCGCCCCCAGCAGGACCGCGCTGTGATCACAGCTGCCCCCGCGTCCCCTGCAGTGGTCGCCTGCTGGGTGCAAGCATTCGTGCAATGCTCCAAGTCATTTCCTCAACACCACACCCACGAGCCAGGGGCCAGAGTGCCCACGCATGGGCTATGGTGGCACCCACTGCCCTCAGGCTCTCCCTGAACCTCTCTGCACTGCACCCACCCCCGCTTGCTCCACAGCACAGCACATGCTCCCTGCCCAGCACCCCTGGCTGACTCAGGTTGCCCCATGAGGCTGAAGTCTGGGGGTGGGGTGCGGAGGGGTGCCTTTACTGAGAAGGAAGAGGCATGGTGGGCACACTTCTCACCTCTCCTTCCTCCTCCTACCTCTCCTTCCTCCTCCTACCTCTTCTTCCTCCTCCCTGCCTTTTACAACCAAGAGAGGCCAAAGGACCCTCCAAGATGCTGCTGTGAGATGACCGCTCTGCTGCCCAGCGCCCTACCCACCCCCCCCCCTCTAATTTTGCATTGGAGAAATCAACCCTCACAGGGCTAAACCACTGAAGTCAAAACCTTGCAGCTAAACCTATGCAGCCTGGCCCCACTCACGCTCTCACTCAACTCTAACAAACGACCCGGCAGGGCAGTGGCTGTGTTCAACGCGAGGAAACTGAAGCTCAGAGAGGTTATGAGACTTGTCTGACATCCCAAAGCGCAGGATTGAAGGAACCAGCATCACACCTTCCTGACTGTTTAAATCCAGGGTCTTTCCAGTCTGCCTCACCATGTTATATCCCATTGTTTGTTGACCAACTCAATGACTGAAAAAAACGCTTTACAAAATCCTGTTCTGTATGACCTCTCAGAGATGTGGGGAAGGGGCGTGTCCTCTCCCAAATGGGGACCCTGGTCACTCCCCAGTCGGTGGCTGATGCAGCCTGGAATCAGGCTGTTAAAGGAACCCCTGGAGGAGGTTTCCCCCTGCCTGTCACCATGAGATGGGGGTGCAGCAGGCACTGCCCCGGGGCCTCAGCAGCCCAGGTGGCCCCAGGCCCAGTTGTGTGCAGCCTGCCTCACATGCTGACATGCACCTGCTCCCTCCCACCTCCTGTCCACATGAAATAAGGCAATCAATGGTACACATATTTTATCTAGCTCCCCACACGGTTATTTTATTTGAGGTGAATGAATCACTACAGCCCAGGGAGCACGGAGCAGAATTTCTCATTGAACTGACATCAGGAACATTTGTTCCAGTTTGGATAATCTAACCAAGTTATTACGTAGCTGATGTACAGAGCTGGGGGACAAGGGGTGGTGGCCCCACCATCTCCAGGCACAGGGTGGGCAAGGAGTCCAGACAAGGTTTGACTCTCATGCAGATTTGCAGGGTGGGAGCTTGGGCTCTGGGGATGCTGTCAGAGGCCCACCCTATTTAGTGCTCGCTAGCTGGGTGACCTGGGGCACATCAACCTAAGTTCTCGTTTCTTCAGTTTCCCCATCTAAAAAGTGTGAATAATAATATCTACATCACCCGGCTGTCTAAGGATTAAAGCTACTGAATTATTATTCAAGCTAAAAGAGCTCAGCTAGTATGCATCCAATGTGGGGTGGAGAGTGATGCCACTGTTACTACTATCACAACATCATTATTTATAAGCACTTCTTCAGCCAGGCAGAGGATGCCGAGATTTAGATGGCCTGAAGTTGTCCCCGCTCCCCTCTCCAGCGCACATGTATTTGTTTTCTATTCAGAGACTGTGATGGTGGGAAGGCTGGATATTGTGTAAAGGCCCACATCTACCACTCAGCAGGCAGGTGGATCTTGGATAAGTCGTTTGCCTTCTCTTCCATGCAATCTGATCAGCCCTTCGAAGAGTAGTTTTTTGAAAAGCTACTCGACGGTAAGTTCACAATTATTATTTTAATTTTTCACATCCTTGTCAATAATCATATAACACCCAATCTTCTTGCCACTCTAGCAGAATGCCAGCACCTGGAGCTCACCTGGCAGCCCACCTGCTCTGGGGTCAGCTTAGAGCAAGACAGAGGCCTGACCCTACTTGCGGAAGTGGCAAGGTGGGGCGGGGGAGAGCAGGTAGATAGAAGCTAAAACAACCTGGCGGACAGAGACACAAGTAAAATCTGGGGGAGCCAGCACTTGTAATAAAGCTCTCAGGAGAGAAAGCCCTCTCCTGAAGAAAGTCCAGTTGGCTGGACACCCATCGAGGAGACTGGCTGGTAGCCAAGAGCAAGTACCCGGAACATGGCCAAGTCTCAGCCCCTTTCTAATAGCAGCCTTGCTGGTTTCTCATGTAGGCAAGATTTAGCAGAGCCCCCTTGGGTCAGAGAGGGCAGGTCCTTCTCCAGACCAGTTTCTAACCTGCAGGCAAATCACCTCTCCCAAGTGCCATCGGCTCAGCGTGTCCCAAACACCCATCACCGTCCTCTCAGCCTGACCAATTACTGCTCCCGACAACACTGTCACCCCCTCACCCTGCCTTCACTCCACATTGCTCACACTCAGTGCACACTCAATCAGCTGCCAGAGTTGAGTTGTTTGAAATGATTCTCTGACCGCGTTCCCCGCCCCCCCTTCCCCCCCCCCCCACCCGCCGCGAGTTACTGCCACTGCCTCCCATCTTCCATCCATGGACGCTTGATTTTCGGATTATTCTTCTTAAAATGCAAATCAAAAATACCCACTCGGACCAGGTACCTGTAAATACACACACACGCACACGCACACACACGCGTGCGCGCACACACACACACACACGCAGTGGGGTCATCTCATCCACACCGTGGGCTTCTGCAAACTTAGCTACATGCACCAGACAAGGTGAAAAGAGAAATGCCTGTTTTTCAAGTGCCTGTGCTTCTGCCCCTTCTCACTCAAAGACAGAAGCACTGCGAGTCCACTGACCCTCAGCTCCGTGGGCCCTCAGAGTGGATGCTGCTCAGTGCGCTCGTGGACAATTTAAAGGCTCGCAGAGGTCACTTTTTGCCTTGTGTGCTGACTCTAGGATCAAGTCTGCTGCAAGACTCGAAGGAAATCCTCTAGCATGAGGGGGTATTTCTTGTGGCTTGGGCTATGAGTGATTTCTTTTTCTATTTTCTACTTTTTACTATTTCAAATTTTCCACGAACAACATGCTCAAAAAATTTTAAAAAGCCATTTGAACTTTATTAAAGATAGTCCTGAGAAACAATACAAAACAGCTCCCGGAGCCACAACAGAGACCAAAACGACAGCGTACCCCATTCTGGAACGGCTGAATGGGCAGGGAGAATCCTCTGCGGTGAGATACCCGAGGGGCACGCGTTTTCCCGGCCGGGGCGGCTGGCAACTGGGGTTCCCTCCACGCACGTGGCTCCCCCGTCTGACTGGGAAGGTTGGATAGCGGGGCCCTCCCGCCACGCTTGGCGTCTTGGGCCAGCTGGGCAATTTGGATCGGCACTCCCCCAAGCCTCAGCGGCCGGCAACCCCCGCCTCCACGCACGGTTTCCCGGGCCGACTGCGAGATTCGGATTGGCAAGTTAAACACAGCATCTTTTACTGGTGGGCCCCGCAGACAGACGAGCGCCACGAGCGCCACCTACTGGGCAGGAAAAGAAAAACAGCCCAGAGACTTCACAGAAAAACCTTTCAACCAGCTGGGTCCCACACCCAGGGAAATCTGATCAAATGCCCAGACACCAGCAGAAAATAATGGATCACGCTCGGAAAATTGAAGATATGGCCCAGTCAAAGGAACAAACCAATAGTTCAAATGAGATACAGGAGCTGAGACAACTAATGCTGAATATATGAACAGAAATGGAAAAACTCTTCAAAAACCAAATCAATAAATTGAGGGAGGACATGAAGAAGACATGGGCTGAACAAAAAGAAGAAATAGAAAATCTGAAAAAACAAATCACAGAACTTATGGGAGTGAAGGACAAAGAAGAAAAAATGGAAAAAAAATGGATACCTACAATGGTAGATCTAAAGAGACAGAAGCTACAATTAGTGAACTGGAGGATGGAACATCTGAATTCCAAAAAGAAACAGAAACTATAGGGAAAAGAATGGAAAAACTTGAGCAGGGGATCAGGGAACTGAATGACAATATGAAGCGCACAAATATACATGTTGTGGGTGTCCCAGAAGGAGAAGAGAAGGGAAAAGGAGGAGAAAAACTAATGGAAGAAATTATCACTGAAAATTTCCCAACTCTTATGAAAGACCTAAAATTACAGATCCAAGAAGTGCAGCGCACCCCAAAGAGATTAGACCCAAATAGGCGTTCTCCAAGACACTTACTAGTTAGAATGTCAGAGGTCAAAGAGAAAAGAGAGGATCTTGAAAGCAGCAAGAGAAAAACAATCCATCACATACAAGGGAAACCCAATAAGACTATGCGTAGATTTCTCAGCAGAAACCATGGAAGCTAGAAGACAGTGGGATGATATATTTAAATTACTAAAAGAGAAAAACTGCCAGCCAAGACTTCTATATCCAGCAAAATTGTCCTTCAAAAATGAAGGAGAAATTAAAACATTTATAGACAAAAAGTCACTGAGAGAATTTGTGACCAAGAGACCAGCTCTGCAAGAAATACTAAAGGGAGCACTAGAGTCAGATACGAAAAGACAGAAGAGAGAGGTATGGAGTAAAGTGTAGAAAGAAGGAAAATCAGATATGATATATATAATACAAAAGCCAAAATGGTAGAGGAAAATATTATCCAAACAGTAATAACACTAAAAGTTAATGGACTGAATTTCCCAATCAAAAGACATAGAATGGCAGAATGGATTACGACCCAGCAATACCACTGCTAGGTATCTACTCAAAGGACTTAAGGGCAAAGACACAGACGGACATTTGCACACCAGTGTTTATAGCAGCATTATCTACAATTGCAAAGAGATGGAAACAGCCAAAATGTCCATCAACAGACGAGTGGCTAAACAAACTGTGGCGTATACCTACGATGGAATATTATGCAGCTTTAAGACAGACTAAACTTATGAAGCATGTAATAACATGGACGGACCTAGAGAACATTATGCTGAGTGAGTCTAGCCCAAAACTAAAGGACAAATACTGTAAGGTCCCACTGATGTGAACCGACATTCGAGAATCAGCTTGGAATATATCATTGGTAACAGAGACCAGCAGGAGTTAGAAACAGGGTAAGATAATGGGTAATTGGAGCTGAAGGGATACAGACTGTGCAACAGGACTAGATACAAAAACTCAAAAATGGACAGCACAATAATACCTAAGTGTAATGTAACTATGTTGAAACACTGAATGAAGCTGCACCTGAAATATGGTTTTTTGTTTGTTTGTATCTTTTGTTTTTGTTTTTTTCTTTTTCCTTTTTTTATATATATTTTTTATTAGTATTATTATTTTAATTCTCTTCTCTATATTAACATTCTATATCTTTTTCTGCTGTTTTGCTAGTTCTTTTCCTAAATCGATGCAAATGTACTAAGAAATGATGATCATACATCTATGTGATGATACTAAGAATTACTGAGTGCATGTGTAGAATGGAATGATTTCTAAATGTTGTGTTAATTTCTTTTCTTTTTTTATTAATAAAAAAAATTAAAAAAAAAAAAAAAAAAAAGATAGTCCTTCTCAGGACAACCTTCTGTTAACAGAGCCAACACTGATCCAATAAAGAACAAATGCCCCAGCTTTGCGGTGCCCACCCACCCCAGCAGGGCAGTCCCGAGGCCCCCACCCCCACCACCCGCTGCTCCTCCAAGGTCTCTTCAGTCTGGTGCAACTGGCACTGGGGTCCTTGCATTTCCTCAAACCCTCTGGGCACTCTGTGCCTTAGGCTGCCCCTTCAGCCCAAAATGTCCCCCGTTTGCCTCCCTCCCGCTCCAAACCCGCCTTTCTCCCTATCCGAACCCCAGCTGTCCATCAAGAGACATGCCTGACACCGCCCCCTTCACATTTTCGGAAGCCCACACCCTTTGTTCTGGGGCTTCCTCTCTTGTGGCACCCGCCTGCTCTTGAACAGCGGACGTGCTGGCTCCCTAGATCAGACCAGCTCGACCTGGCTTGGTTCCACAATCATTTCTCGAAGTGTGGGCGAATTTGGACAATTAAACATCAGCAAACAAGCCTTTGGTGAAATACCTGCCAGCATGTTGGCGACTGGCTCAGTGGTCATTTGGGCAACTGGCCCTCCAGTCCCTTGGCTTCCAGTGACTTGGCCCTTGCCAAGTCGGTCCCTCGGTGAAGTGGCTTCTGAAGAGATAAGTTTTGGGAACTTTCACCCAGACGTGGTGGTGAGCTGCTGAGGGAGGGAGGCGCAACGGGCTGGAGCAAGAAACCACCTCAGAGACCAACTGAGGACAAAGGAGGTCAGGCCCTGAGTTTCAGACACGCTCCAGGATGTTAAGTTTTCCCAGCTCTTTCCCAGCTAAGTGTGAGCTGGGAAAACTCGGGCACCACTCCTCCCTTCAAGAAGGGAGGTTTCCCTACCCCAAGCACCCAGGAAACCGTCCGTCCACCCAACCTAGAACCTTCAAGGATTAGGAGCTACCTGGGGACTAAACTCCCAGCAGCCGGACCAAACGGGGGTCCAGCTGCCCCTGCCCTCACCTGTCCCCAAGCCCGGAGCAAAAGTTTGACTAAAGCTCAGTATCTCTGCTTTTATAAATCTCTGCCTTTTAATGATGGCTTCAAGGCTAAGGGGAAAAAGGACCATTAAACTCACTGAATAAGTTAATGGGGCAGAGAGAATCTATTTCGGAGCAACCCCAGGCTATTTTCCTCTGGAGCTAAAGCCTGAATAAGCAAAAAGAAAAAATTAAAACCGTAGAGCGCATTGCCAATAAATAACCCCGGTGTAATCTCTCAGCATCCAGGACTTCATTTGCAGAGATCTCAGAATGCAGCTCACTTGTAAAACACCTCTAGTGTCACAGCTTCTCGCTGCACTGGTGGCCCAGGTTCTCCCCTGCCTGAGAAGGCAGCGGCGTTGTAGGAGACGTACCCTGTAGACGTCACTAAGAAAGTGCACCCCACAAAAATCAGCACCCTGAAACAGGCCCTCCAAGCTCCGTGCTGTAGAGATTTCCCCCCAAGACTTCCTGGTTCTCAGCAGCCTTCTTAATCTGAACCTGATCCCTCTCTCCTAAAACTCCCAAGTTCTCTCCACCCCCTGCACAGACCAAATACAGCATCTGCATTTCTTTGGCCTGGACAGCTCCACTTTTTTAGGAAACCCTCCACCCCTCCAGCCGTCCCCTCCTGCCCTTTATCTTCCGTCCCTCCCTTCTTCCCTCCTTCCCCTTGCTTCCCCTCCTGACTCCCTGCTCCCATCTGCCCACCTCCCCACCTCATCCAGGGAGAACCTACCATGCTCCCCAGAGCTGGAAACACAACTGTTAGGGCCCAGAGAACAAGAATAATTAAACAAGTCAGAACTCCTGTTGGTAAATGTTGAGTCCCACTAGACACACGATGTTTACTCTTTAATATTTAAACATGTTAATTAAATCTCTGAATAAACAAATATATTTTAGCAAGTGGCATTCCTAAGCCGGAATTCCCTTCTGCCACCAGGCACCTCGGCGCCTCTGAGGCGGGGCCAGGCCTTCCTCGCTGACCGGCGAGGGCCAGAACCGCTGCCCCTTCCTCCGGTCAGGCGGCCTGGATTTCTGGGCCAGAGGTGACGAGCTCTGAGCCCGTCGCCCCTCTCAGGGCCCAATGCGCTCCCCATCTCCCCTGACCTTCAGAGAGCCCCACAGCCACCCAGGTCCCAGCATGAGCGTTCCTCATTCACTCACTCATTCATTCGTTGCTCCTACACGACACTGAGCGCAGCAGGACAGAGAGAAGCGCGACCACAAGCGAGTCCCCCAAGACCCCACGGCTGCCCCCATGGGACCCCAAACCCCTTGGAGTTTGCAGGACCGGCCCTACCCGCTTCCCCACCAGCATGAGCGCCCTTCTGCTCCTTAAAGGTTTGCTCCATTCGGGGCTTGCTCCCGCAGCCCTCCGCCCAGCACGGCCTCCCCACATGGGTCCACACCACCTGCCCCTTCAGGTCCCAGCTCGGGCGCCCGTTCCCTGGGAGCCTTCTCTGGGTGCCAAGCCTGGAGGGCTGGTGGGACCCTGCAGCACACCTACCGCCCCCATCACTTACGGTGCAGGTCAGATCACATCCTGCTTAGAAAGGAAAACCCTCCAGGGCTTCCCATTTCGTGAGGATTGAAGCGGATGCCTGTCCCGCAGTCTGCAAAGCCCTGCCTGGTCCGCGCCCCGCCAGCCCCTCCGCTCTCGCCTCTCCCCCTTGCTCATCCCACTCCTTCTCTCGACCCACCCCACCTTTTCTTTCTCTCCCATGCGCACCTACTCTGTCCCCGCCTCGGAGGCGATGCCATGGGCCTGGATGTCTGCCTTCAGAGCTCCAGGCAGCCCGAGCTCCTGCTCGGAATTCAGGTCTGAGGGGGACGGTCCCTCCCAGAGCCCGCCCTGCCCCAAACACACACCAAAGTTGCCTCTTCATCCCAGCGGCTTCGTATCCCACCACTGGGTAGCTCCTTCTCAGTGCTAACTGTTCTCTGACATACCACAGCAATCCCTTTGCTTCCATATACACCAATGATCCTGCCCACGGAACTGTAAGGCCCCAAGCCAGAAACTGTGCGCATCCCGTGTACCGTACCTCCCCCCCCGCACAAGGGGCCTGTCTGGGTCTCCATCCGAGGTCCCCGCCAGTCTGTGGGCTGGCTGACCATCACGGCCTCCTGCTCAGCACACCCAGAGTATATGCACACTCAGAGTATATGCACACTCAGAGTACATGCACACTCGGAGTACGTGCACACCCGGAGTACGTGCACACCCAGAGTACGTGCACACTCAGAGTACATGCACACCCAGAGTACGTGCACACCCGCAGTATGTGCAAACTCGGTACATGTACACCCGGAGTACATGCATACACAGAGTACGTGCACACTCAGGGTATACGCACACCCAGAGTATGTGCACACCCAGAATACATCCACACCCAGAGTACGTGAACACTCAGAGCATGTGCACACTCAGAGCATGTGCATACCCAAAGTATATGCACACTCAGAGCACATTCACACTTAGAATATGTGCACAGACTATGTACATACCCAGACTATGGGCACACTCAGAGCACTTGCACACCCGGGGCCCGGAGCTCTCTCCACACCCCATGTTTTGAGCACTCAGCAAGCAGGGCTCCAATTAAATCATCTCAGGTGGGAGACGTAAGCCAAAGGCGTTGGGCATCTGTCCGTCCAGATCACTGCAGCCCCAGCCTGGATAAGACCTGCCCAGGGGCCCAGCTCTGCCACAAAGACCGAACACCCATCTGGACCTGGCTTTCACAGGGTCAGGGAGAGCAGGGGCCCTAAGCGGGGCAGGACTGGGGACACTGGGAGGTCAGCCACCTACCCTGCCTGCCCGCACCAGCCCTGCCTCTGTGAGAGACGCCCACAACGGCAGGCATCATGGGAACCCCACCAGCATGGGGCCAGACAGAACCCAGCTCTGCCACCAGCAGCTGAGCTTCCTTCTCCCCGCCTGCAGGATAACGGCACTATAGGACCTGTTTTGAAGATCACGGCAGTATGTCCGTGCTAGTGAGAGCAATCAAAATGAGCGCGAGCGTGTAAACTGGCACGACACCTTTGAAAAGAGCTTGGTGGCTTCTCATCCAGTTAAACACAAACTTATCATAAACCTCAGAAAGTCCACTCCCAGAGAGTGGCCCAAGAGAAATCACCGTGCGTATTCACAGGAAGATCTGTACAAGAGGGTTCCCAGCAGCTCCATTCACAACAGGCCGACTGGAGACAGCCCAGGGCTCCGAAGAGAGAAGAGACGTGGACGCAGGGTGGGATACTACTCAGCAGCTAAAAGGGACAGACCACTCATGTCTCCAGCAGCGTGATGGTCCTCAGGAGCATTTTCGCTAAACACATGATGATGGCTCCGTTCATAGGAAGTGGCCGAGCAGGCAAAACTACTCCCTGGTGAAAGAACAGCACACTTTCCTCTGGTGGCGGGTGCGGGGGGCAGGTAGAGACGGACCGAGAAGGGGCATCAGGGAGGCTTCCGGGGTGGAGGCAACACTCTGAGTCTTGATGGTTTGGGGTGCACCACAGCTGTTTGCATTAGTCAAAACCCAGAGAACGTACACCTAAATTCTGTGCATGTCACTGAACATAAATACCGCCTCAAAGAAAGCAATGCAAACACGTATCAAATGTTAGCTTAATGACAGTGTCGCTAAAGTATTTAGGGGGAAGTATACCGGCGCCTGCGATTCACTTTGAAATGCATCAGGCACACACGATGGACTGCTGGGTGGAGTGAGGGATTGAGGGATGGACAGATGGATGGACCATGGGATATAGCAAGTAGAATAAAATATGAATGGTAGACTCTAAGCCGTGGGTATAGGGATACCCACTGTAAAAGTTCCAACCCTTCTGTATGTTTTTAAATTGTCATAATAAAATGATGGCATGGGGAAATCCTAATTATTTACAAGCCCCAAGGATGGCAATTCCATAACCTTGTTTTCTGGCATGCCCTTTGAAGAAGTCTTTCTTTTCTGCAAACCCCAACAAGCCAAGCTTGATGGCTACCACAAGAAACGTGCTCACTCGTGGCTGTTGAAATAATTGATTAATTAGTTAATTAACTAACAAATGAGAGAGTGAAAATTGCACTTGATGTGTGAGCCATTTTGCTCATGTACACCTGTGCTCTCCTAAACAGAAAACAATCAGACGACGGTCCTCGTGCGCCCTTCTCAGAATGGGCACGCGCGTGTGTGCAGCCTTCCCTTTGTCCGCCTCCGCTTGCCCTCCCCAGGACTGCCCGCTCGGAAGGCAGACCCAGCAGAGGCTCAGGGAACCAGTGGAGAAGAGGCACCGAAACAGGAGAAGAACGCAGCTTGCGTAAACTTCTGCAGACTCTGTACTCAGAAAATCTAAAGAAGACTCTATTTGACTTTCAATAGATGCACAAGTACTTTTTATAATTTAATACTGTTTTTGAGTTACAAATGGAGTAGGTACAATCGTCTTTTCACTGCTTAGGGCTTCTTGAGTCATTTTTAAAAATAAGAGAAAAAACAAAGGATGATATACCAAAAACCTATTTTCCTGTCACCTAGAACTAATACCTACTACCATTTTGTCATATGCTAAGATCTTAAAAATATATATAAGAGAAGGAAAATACCACAGATAAAATTCAAGAGTCCCCTGTATATTTCTTCTCCTCTCCCTTCTCCTGGAAGCCAAGGCTATCGTGAAATTGGTTTGTACCCAGTCTGTGTTTTTATCTTTTTACTTCATATCTGTGCCCATAAACAATACATTATATTGCTCACTGGGTTTTTTAACTTACATGTGATGTATGACACTCTGCAAGTTATTTTTCTCATCAGCGTCATGTTTTCAAAACATAGCCAAGTTGCTACATGCCGAACCACGTCTTTACTGTAGCTGCTATAGTGTTCCGTCTTATGGATATGGCACGCGCATGTGCCTCCTCCCCTCCCCATGACACTCTCGCTTGTTTCCAGCTGTCTCGCCCTTGTGCACGCTGCAATGAACACGGCCCCGTGGGTGAGCAGGGGAAGAGGGAGGGCTTCCTGGCTGTGGGTTCAGCGGGGCCAAAGGTCTGAGGGTGGTAAAAGCCTGACGATGTTTAGGGAATGGACAGTAGGTCAGTCTGGCTGGGGAGGTTGCTTTCCATGGGGGGCTGTGGAGACAAGTTTCCAGAGAGATGCTGCAGCCTGAGCTGGAATGGCTCTGGCTGCCACAGAGCGGAGTCGTGGCTTTACCCTGGGGCAGCTGGGAGCCAGCTAAGGCTCTTGAGGCACGGTGGTGGAAGGACCCTCCCTGCCTCCCAGACAGTTACAAAGAATCCACCTGAGTCCGGCAGGGCACTCGGAAAAGCAGCACTGTGTTTTCAGTTCCCTGCTACGTGTGGGTCGCAGAGGCCAAGGGACGCTTTAGGTCAAGCCCGGCCCTGGGGACAAGGTGGGTGTCGGTGGAAGTCAGGGCCAGGTCAGCGCCACATTTGTGGTGCAGAGAGATGAGGTGGGAGGGGAAGCGAGAGAGCCTGGCCCCAGGGTGTGCCCTGTGGGCACGTGGGGAGAGGGCCGTGTCCTTCCAGAAGGCGATGTTGCAGAGACATCTGGGGAAACTTCACCCCTCCCCATCGTCTGCAGGACGCCACACGGATGGAGCCCTTCCAGGGGGCAGGGCCTGAAAGCTACTGATGTGAGCAGACATTCTCTCACTCGGCCCCAGAACAGCGATGCCAGCGGCACTGGGGACCTTATTAGAAATGTGAGTTCACAGGCACCCCCAGACCCAGAGAATCAGAAACTCCAGGTACAACCCAGCAGTCGGGCTTCAGCTAACCCCCCAAGTGAAAGGCCCCCAGGTGAGAGGCCCCAGGTGAGAAGCCTCCAGGTGAGAAGCCCCCCAGGTGAGAAGCCTCCAAGTGAGAAAACTTCTAGGTGAGACGCCTCCAGGTGAGAAGCCCTCCAGGTCAGAAACCCCCAGGTGTGAAGCCCCCCAGGAAAGAAGCCCCCAGGTGAGAAGCCCCCAGGTGAGAAGCCCTCCAGGTGAGAAGCCCTCCAGGTGAGGGGCCGCATGCTCAAGTTTAGGAATCACGAGGTTCTGCTCTCCAGAAAACACAAGCACACACACCCTCTCTGTTGTGTGGCCCGTGGATGGCCAGGAGACACTGATGGTGATGCATGGATGAAAGGCACACACAGGTGTGAGGGTGCACATGTAATGACCCTAGTGCCACCCAGGAAAGAGCCCCAGCATCTCCCTCTCCTGTCCCGTGAGCCTGTGCAGGTGGGGACGGCCACAGAGGAGGGCAGCAGGTGGAGCCCCAAGGCCAGGGTGCACCCAACGGGACCGCAGGGCCAACAGGGGAATGCAGGAGTGACTGAGGGGTGGAGGGCATGAGCACGAGCTAGCCGGGGTGGTGGACACAGCTTACACCTGGGCTGGGGGAGACGAAGGGGTGGGGAAGAGGGCCCAGGTTCTCTGGAGGCAGGAAATGACCCTGAGAAGTAACATCAGTACATGGATCAGTGAGGTGTGAGGCTTTGTGCTGGAGAAAAGATGGGACGGGGCAGGTTCCCAGCCAGGGGCAAAGGACAAAGGGCAGGGGGCAGAGGGCAGCCCCAGCAACTGGTCAGGGAGAGTGTTAGGGAGCTGGGCCTGACCTTCCATGCGGAGCATCTCCCCATCCCCCCCGGGGCACTCCCGCCGCCCCAGCTCACCTCCCCCCAGCACCTGGGGTAGGCAGGCTCTCCCCCAAGCACCCTTCTGATGCTCCTCCCAGGACCCTGGCCTGTGGGAACGGGCCCCTTCCCTTCCCGCCTCTCTCCCCCACTCCCTCCCTCCTAGGCTTCCCAGGGTCACCTTGCAGATGAACTACTTGCCCCCAATTCTTTGTCTCACGCGGCCAGAAGGTGACAGAAGAAAGGGGACTCTGCTCTCCTACCTTCCAGCTGCTTCTCCTAAAGCACCGCGGGGCCTCCTGTGGGCAACAGTCACGGACAACGGATCGAGTCCATGGCCGGGGGGCGAGGTCTCTACAACCCGCTCCACTGTCGCCCACCTTCAGTGGACCCAGAACAGGTCACGTTAGAATGTCTAAATCTCAATTTTAGAAAAAGCGCAGCCTGCTCCATCCTAGGAAGCCACATTTTCCCTTATATGCATTTGCCTTCAAACTTCTCCAGGAAATGCATTTTCTAAAATTCTGCTGCTGCTCCCCTGAAGACAGTCCTCTCAGCAGTGGCCTAAGGGCCTAAAGCCTGCCTCTCCTATTCAACTCTAAACTCAGGGTGGGGGAGTTTTTATTTGTTCCTGATTGGGCCCCAGTAGGGGCTGGGGCCAGGTGCCAGGTTGACAAAGGTGGCCTCCTCTCCTCCCCTACCCACCCCCTCCTCACCCTGCTGGAGCGTCTGCCCATCTCGCCTCAATAGTGCAGGTACTAGGTCGGGCCTTGGCAGGCAACAGGGCAGGCAGGCGGCCACCTGGGCACCCCAGTCCCGGTGCAGGTATGGCACAGCCCTCACCACGGGCAGAACATGCGCCAGGACCAGGCTCCGCGAGCTGTCAGCCATGCCCTCGGGAGGCAGTCCCTTGCAAAATGGAACATAGGGCCTGCCCCAGAGACAGAAGAACCAGAAGCCCCCAGGGGACACAGGGCCCTCTTTTGAGCAGGGAAAGCCTGCAGCCCCAGGCCCCAGGCCCCCAAAACTGGACATTTCTTTCTGCAGAGCTCCACCTCTTCTCCTGATCGACAGGGGCTTCAGGAGGGGCCCTAGCTCCTCTACCATTATCCCCTCACCCCCAGGTCCCTCGAGAGCAGGGTTTTGCCAAGGGAGTAAAGCCCACCCCTCCTCCATACCACCTGCCCCTTCCCCACTTCTGTTATTTGGCACTTGGTGTCTTATCGCCACATTTGTTAAAATGACTGCCACTTAAGAGGTGGCAGGGAGTCAGAAACACAATCTGGAGCAAAGCTGATATTAAATAACTTCCTGAGCCTGGCACGTCTGCCAACACTCCCTCCTGGATCTCAGGTGAATAAATGCAGAGGCTGCAGAAGTCGAGGAGCCAGAGATATCCCCAGTTCCAGCTTTGGAGCCACAGGTGCACTGATCAAAGTGTTCTCCCTTCTCCAGGCTGGAGTTTCTGCACCAGGAAAGCCTGAAGCTTGGCAATTATCATTACCCTCCCTTCCCACCAGGTACACACACACACACACACGCACACACACACACACACACACACACAGCAAAGTGCATGAAACGATGTCTGAAGTGCCCATTCGGGCTGAAAGAGGATTCCCAGTCAACCAGCCCAACCCCACATCATCCAAATAAACATACCAAAACTCAGAAAACTTGAATCTCTTGGCTGAAGCCAACCAGGTTGATGGTATATTAAAACATCTCAAAAAGAGCAGCACCAAGGAAAACACCAGAAAGGCTCTGGCTAGATGCCAGGAGTGACTGGCTACAATGAAGTTAATAGTTGCATGTATCTTTTATCCAGCTTTGACCTCACACCATTGGCCCAGACCAAAAAAAACATTCCAATAGCCATCATCAAACCAACACCCTCAGAGAAACATCTCCAGGCACTAACATTTGAAGAGGAGGCATTCCATTGATGGATCCTCTGGAGCCAACGTCCCCTGACCCAGGTTCAGCCTCAACTGACCCCGAGAGCACCAAACAACTCCCCAGTGGGTCCCTACCATCACCTGCCACTCTGCGATTACCAGCGGAATACACTTGCTGTTCTTCATTCCAGCCACTGGGTGTCACTGCTACCCCCACTGAATAGAAACCATAGAGCAGGGGAAGTAAAATGACCCCACCAAGCAGACAGGATCCTAGATACATTTCCTGCACTATGTCCTAACTTCATCCTCCCTCCCTGGAACAGATGGACAATCAGTGAGTATCCGCCATGTTCCAGACACTCTCTGCGCATCATGTAATTTAATCCTGACAGCAACACTTTCCAATAACGCCTTACTTGGCAGGTGAAGAAAATGAGATCCAGAGAAATTAAGTAACTTATTCAAAGTTTAAAAAAATAAGCAAATAGGAGGTTAAGCATTGGTACTCCAGTTGGATGTCAAATTCCATAAACTTTCTTTCCACTAGCAGTTCAGCCTCCCTAGAGATCTCAGATTCAGTGTTCTGGGCTCTGGTTACATAGAATTGTTTTGTCATGACCCTCAGATGCTCGCAACTGGAAAGAAACCACGTACAGGTCAGACTTTCATCAATGCCACAATCCCATTAGGTCAAACAGTCCCTCCCTTCCTGCAGAAATCATGGTCTAGTGCCCTCTGGTGGCTGAACATGGAACTAGGATGACTATACTCCAGAGGCTCTCAAGGAGGGTTAGAAGGGACTTAGAGATCCACAGTCACTTCCATTCCATTGGATTTCTAAATTATTTCTGCAAAGGTTGGTCCTGGAGCCCCGTCTATGGCTGCCAGGCTTGGTCAACTACATTCACCAGACAGGAATCAGCTAGTGACTGGGAAGCTGCATGGGGCAAGGATAGCCGTAAAACCACACGGGGCAGCATCTGCAGGGGTCAGATGCTACTGAGATGTCCTGGATGGAGATTCCTGGTATCCAAACTCCTGGGGAGGGTGGGGAACCCTCACAAGCTTCTTGTCCTTGTGGCAGACGTGTGCTCAACCACTGTCACTTTGTCCTAATATGGATCCTCCTGGCCCTTCTGCTGCCCACCTTCAGCCTTGGCCCAGGTGCCAGTTCCTGTTGTATCCTTCCCTGCAAGCCCAATCTCCAAAGAATCGGAACGTCACTGCCTAGCACCTCTTAGGGACTCCCCTCATGCCCTCTGCCAGCTCGGCCTCCATGCATGGATCATGGGCCGCCATCTCACTTAACCTTCACATCTGCCCTATTAAAGAGGGTTATAGTTAGCCCAGCTTTTCAGCTGAGGAAGCTTCGGCTCAGAGATGTAAAGTAACTTGCCTAAGCTCATACAGGGACAGAGACAGGATTTAAACCAAAGGTTGTCTGACCAAAGAAGCTGCTACTCTTCCCACCACTCTGAGCTGCCCCTCAAAGAGCCACTGGAAAGCTCTGGCACAGGAGTTGTGCTAACTGCACATGCTGTATTAGAAGAGTGATCTGTCAGAGTGTGAAGGATGAAGGAGAGGCTAGAAGAGGAAGAGATGAGGGCCATAAAAATTATTCAGGCGTGCGTGGATGAGATTCTGGAGTGTGGGAAAGGGAAGGGAGAGGAAAGGCGTGTGAGAGAACAAGCGTTAAGAGTTTTACACACGCATGCGTGCACATTCTCACTGAGATCTTACAGTGAGATTGTATCCTAAGGGGGTTTATAATCTCCATTTTCTAGATGAGGAAACTGAGGGTCCAAAAGGTTAAGCAGTCAGCCCAGATTCACACAGCCGTGAGAGGCAGATGCGTGACTGCGTGACCTGAAGCGGTACTTAGCAGCTGCCACCAGTAAGTGTGACTGTACATGCAAATGACCTCTGGCCCAGCGGGAGGGCTATAAGCATAGCTTCATCCCTGCCCTTGACATGATCAGCCTTAAAAAACACATGAAAAATAAGGAGGGGGGAAAGGACTGACCACATCAGAACTGGCCTGTGGCGGCCCAGGACAGGACCGCAAGGTCCATAAACCCAGGATTCCCCACCCCAACCCGACACAGGCGCACCCGGGCTCTGAGGCTGCTGACCGCAGCAGTGGGGAAAGGCGGGTTCCCAGGCCAGCCAGCACATGGGAGAAGGCGGCACCTGCTCGGACCCGGGCCTGACGGGAGCAGAGAGAGAAGGGCCCAGGGACTCAGGGAAGAAGCAGCGAAACCCAGCTGTCCCGGGGCAGGGCCCGATACTGTGACTGGCAAGGCAGTTTCGCAGCCACCGCTTCACACCGTGACCTCTGAGGGCAGAGCCGGGGTCTAGGGCATTTGAGACACTGACCCGAGATCTCAGCTCTGGTACGCGGCAGCACCTGACATTTAGAGCAGCTGCTTTGTGCTTAGTGACTTCTAAGCCGGGGTATCATCGGACAGCCTGGGGTGCAGAGAGCTCACTCTTGCCGTGGCTGACCCCCACAGCGTAACCACCTGTCAGCTTGTCGGTGTCCCCAACAAGGCCGCGCACTCTCCTTGGGCAGGAACTCCAGCCCACCCCTCCCTCTGCACCCCTCCATGCACGGACCCTCCCTGCGCTCCCAGCAGACCTCGGTCCAGCCTGGGTGCTGTCCTGGTCATCTTGGCGAGGAAGCCACGGGGGGGCCACAGAGACCAGGTCCGCGACCCTCCCCTCGCTGGGCGGAGGGACACGATGGAGGGAGGCCAGTTGTGCTGAGCCAGGCGACGCCCAGGGGAGAGCCCCGCTCCCCACCAAGACCCTCAGCGCCCGCAGCCGCGCGCAGCCCACCCCGCCGCGCCGGCAGCCGCGCCCGCCTCGTGCGCGGCGCTGCCCTCTGGCGGCCACTGCGGGTCTAGGCGCAGACCATCTCGGCAGGCAGGGAGCCAAGTCTTCAGGGTTTGTTTACCAGGACCTCAGACCTGATGGGCACAGGGCACGGGAGATGCCCTTGTGCGTGCGCAGGGCGTGGGAGATGCACTTCTGCGTGCACAGAGACCCCAGAGACACCCAGTTTACCGTGGGAGGCAGCCAGGATTCTGACTGCAAATCTAAGCTAGCTGCCTTCACCCTTTCCCTCTCTCAGCAGGGAGCAGAGGGCTCTCCAAAGAACCACACGCCTCTCCCTGCCCCTGCCACAGTCCAAGGCCCTCGGCTCCCAAGCGGACACCACAGAGGGCAGGGGGGCGGACAGCACAGCTGGTGGCAGGCCCAGTGTTCTGGGCTGGCTTGTGCCAGGAACACACTGGGTGACGGAACCAAGTCAAGTCACTTCTCGGGGGCCCCAAGTTCCTCATCTGTAGAACTGGATGATTTGTCCCAGAGTATTTCTGAGACCCTTTCCAGGTTTAACGATTTATGGCTCGGAGTCTGGATCTTCCCAACCCAAAACTCCTCCCAAGTGTCCCCAGAAACAGCCAACATGGTACTTGATTGTCTACAACGCCCCATCGAATATGTCCCTGTTGATCCCACAGTGACCCCGCGAGGGAGCCAGCCTGGAGATCCCAACTCCCAGAAGTGGCAACTGAGGCCCAAAGAGGTTTTACGACTTGGCAGACGCATTTGGCCAAGCGGCCGCAAAAACGAGCGTTTGCACTAACACCGGGCCCCCCACCCCGTGTTAGGTGCGCTGCAGGACACCCCAGCTCCCTCCATGGGGACAACTGTAGCCATCTCCATGCCCGAGGTGCCCTCCCACAGTTGCATCCCTGCAAGAGGACAGACGATGCTTTCATGGGGAATGGGGCACGGGGGCAGTAGAGGCTGCTCACTTGAAAAAGGGGGAAAGGTAGACCCAGGCAGACTTGGAATCCGCCCTCCAGGAGAGATGCTCTGAACGCCAGCTTCCAGCTCTATACTAGCTGCCCGGCATTTCAGACAGCCGCCCCTTTGCTCTGCATCCAGAAGCAGCCCTGGTACCCAAAGCTCCATCTGGGAGAAGCCACCCAGCCCTCTCCCCACCCCACCCCTCCCATCCAGGCCCTCTCTGGCCATGTGCAGCCAGGGGCACAGTCCTGCTGGCCCTGTCTCAGCCCACAACGGAGCTGGCTGGGACCCAGCCACCAGCTTCCTGAATCCCCGCCAGCCTCAGCTGCCACCTGCTCGATGGTGGGGAACGACCTGGCCTTGAGGCCGTGACATCGGGAGGTGGGCCTAGAGGCATGGGGAGAGGGCTTGGCTGAGGCTCGGCCTCCGTGGAGCTGTCAGTGGGGAAGAGGTCAGGAGAGAGACCCAAAGCCTCCCCTGCGGGTAGGGTCTGTGACTCCTGTGTTGGCCCCCACCTCACCCCAAATGATCCCATTGCCTTCCCTTCCAACCCCAGCCAGGGCAATTCCCACCAGGGAATTTGCATGTTACAAAATAAAGGATCCTCCAGGCCTGCACATCTACCCTTATATTCTATTGCTATTGAGTAGTAGCAGCAGTTAGTCGTCATTTATAACAGTCACACCTTCACGCACGCATGCACATGTGTGTGTGTAGGTGTGCAAAATATTAGCATGCAGAAGAAGGTAGCAAAAGGGTACAGGCATTACGGCTTAGCAGTTAAACCGAAATTGCTCTACCGTTTACTGGCTACATGAAATTAAGCCAATCAAGTCCCTTCTCTGTACTCAGTTTCCCCACCTGCAACATAATCAAGTCCCTTCTCTGTACTCAGTTTCCCCACCTGCAACATAATCAAGTCCTTTCTCTGTACTCAGTTTCCCCACCTGTAATATGAAAAGCAGCACTTATCCCCCGGGTTGCGGGGCGGCCGCAGGGCGGGATGGCCTGTGAAGGGCCTAGAACAGTGTCCAGGACGTAAGTGCACAGAAAACGCTGGCTGTCGCTGGTGACCCTGCATTCCGACAGCTTACGATTTTGCCAGGTATGATACAAAGCAAGGAACGTCAACAGAGCACCACTACCAGGCCATTATTCTCCTCGTTTTACAGATAAGGACGCTGAAGCCCAAAGGAGGGAAGTACTTTATCCAAAGCTAGGGAGGGGCCAGGCCCAGGAACCAGCGTCAGAGCCCCTCCGTGCTTCGGATGTCTGGCTAGGGAAGAAATCGGGCTCAGCAGATGCCCTCTCTGAGTTTACTTCTACTTGGTGTGGGCCACGGGCTGCAAGGACCCTGGGACTGCCCGCCTCGTCTAGTGGCTGCCTCCGGGGACCCTGAACTTGGAAACATCACCCCAGAGGGAGACAGTCACAGGGGAGGCTCTGGCTTTGACAAAGTGCCTGGCTCAGGAGCCAGGGCGGACCAGGAGAAGGCGGCACCTGCACCAACAGCGGGCACCCTCTCCAAAGAAGGGAGGTCTCCAGCCACCGCCGGCCTCGAGAGGGAGGAGCTGCCGCAGCGGCCCCCTAGCTCTGGGTGCTGCTGAGTCCTGCCCTAGAGCCGAGGCACATCTGAGGATCCTAAGGGCCCCACAGGGTAGTCCAGCTCCTGCTTTGGTTTCTCGTCTAAGAGAACCTGCCAATGTGTCTGGGGTACAAGGGTTGTTTGTGTTCCCCAAAGTAGAGTCCCGTGAGGCTCTGAGAGGCAGAGGACTCCAGCTGGTCCCTCAGCTGGTCACCAACAGGTTTCCATCCGGCCCCTCTTAGACCCACTCGCCAGGTCACACAGCCACCCTCCACCCACGCCCCTTAGGGACGCACACTCCCACCTTGGGAGGGAAAACCTCTCCGGGTGAAAATACCTCTGGTCCAGCCGAGCGGCCAAGGGCCCTGGGGAGAACGGAGCCTGGACCAGAGAGGAGCGGCGGCGAGAGGAGCCCCAGAGAAGGGCCACGAGACTTGTGTTCTCCTTCTAGATCTTTCCCTCTGTGCATCACAGAGACCTAAAGTTGTGCTGCTCTGCTCCGTTCATCTGTAAAATGGGACCAAGACCCCCTCCTCATGCACTGCCGGCAGCTGTCGCAAATGTAAAATCAACAGCTGTTAACTGGAAAGCAGGATGTAAACCAGCGGCGAGAACCCTGTTAACAGAGCCGGAGAATCTGCAGCCTGGGGACAGAAAGGCCAGCCCTGATGGCACGTGGAGGCTGCGTTTGAGACCAACCCACAGGAGGGACAAGTAGGCATTGGGAACCTGGCAGGGGGCAGAGCTCCCCTTCTCCACCCAGCCCGATGCCTGCCCCCCCGTTAATCAGCCCCTCCTTGGAGCAGAGCCGAGAGGGGAGCCAGGGGGCTTCAGGATGGCCTCTCCTGCCAGCAGGCCATCTCCCTCTCCAGCTCAACCCTTCTGTTGCGACAACAGTAGGCACCAGATTCTCAATTATGTAGGCTTCGTCTACTGACACATTTTACCTGATAACCCCAAGTCCTCGCATTAATTATATTCCATGCTTCTACAGCTTCAACCCATATATGAAACATTCCTTTTTTGAGGTTAAAAAAACAATCTGCAGGACAACCCCTCCCTGCCCTGAGCTCGGGGGGGTGGGGGGGGTGGTCAGGCCTCTTGGGAAAGGCTGGAGCCCCAGGCGCTCTCAAGGGTGGCCCCCGCCTGGGCAGGCACAGCCCTGGGTGGAGGGCGGAAGCTCTCCAGAGGTGGGGAGGGAAGGAAGAGGAGAACGGCCAGGGCCAGGGCTGGGCTGACAGCACCCTCTGCCCTCTCGCCCGCCCTCCCCTGGGGACCCCAACCCTCCGGAGGCACCCTCAGACGCTCTCTCCAGTGGCCCTGCAGAGCCCGCGGGCGGTGCTGATTGGGGCTGGGACAGCCTGTGCCCAGGCCAGGAGGGACATTCCTCCCCGTGCCTCAATTCCCGGTTGCATTAGGCTCAGAGAGGCTCCGAACCACTAAAAAGGCCACAGCAGGTCAGGGCAGAGCGGTGGTGGGCCCCACGTGTCCCCACTCTTTCACCAGCCCTTCCCTGCCACCGAGGGAAGCTGGAACTGGGACCCGGCAGCCCAGTAGGAGCCACCAGGCAGAAGACATGAGACTGGGGCCCCAGGCAGGCAGCAGGGACGTGACAATGCTGGCACAGGCCATCCCATCAGAGGGCTACAGGCTGCCCACACGCCTGTCCAAAGGCCAGCAGAGCTGGGGGCCTGGTCCCTCCCCAGAGCCGGAAGGAGCCAGTAGATAAGACACAGCAGAGCAAGGAGAGAGCTGTTTCTCCCCAGGGAGACAGCTCAGGCCCCTCCCTTCGCTTCACAGGGCAGGCAGGGGCACCTCCCAGGACCCACCCACCCCAGGCTCCAGGCTCAGCTCTCTAGGGGTCAAACATGCTCCAAGCTCTTGGCCAGGCTGGGCTGGTTTTGCCCAAAGTGTCAAGTTCTCGGGCCCACTGGAGCTGCAGAGCTGCTGTCCTGGACCCCAGGGTACACAGCCAAGGGCTGACCCTGAGGCCACCAGCAGATCCAACCTCCATGGCTACAGGGTCCCAGCTTTTGGCCTGGAAGGACCTCTTCCCCCAGGACTGTGACCCCCATCCCACGCCTCCCTTCAAGGCCCCTCACTTCTCTGCCTACCTCGCTCAGGCCTAGTCCAATACTGGGGCTCTAAGCACCTTCCTAGGGCACTTCACTAAGTCCCGTGACACCTGACCCTCACCTGCCCAGATCCTAGCTCCCCTTGTTTGGTAATCATCATGCCTGGGTCTCCCACTGATCCTTAGAGAGGCTGAGAATCAAGGGCCCAGCACAGCAACCAATGCCCCAAATGACCAGGGAGGGCCGGAGGGGAGGGGAGGAGAAATAAAGAGGCCAGAGCCCACCAAGTCAGGGACCCTGGGGTGCTGGGAAGCACCTAGCTGGAGGCTCCTAGTGCCAGCCAAGAGCCCAAGAGCTCGGCAAGCCTGGAAGCCATTACCAAGCACGCTGGCCCAGGTAGCACACAATGCCATCCTCTCCCCGTGATCTTCCTTCTAACAGCCCCCCTCCAGCCACCGCCCTCCTGCCTTTGTGATGTCAGCGCCGGCTGGGTGCGGTGCCCTGGCCCCTTCTAGGTATGGATTCCAGGGATCAAGAGCTCGGGGGGCAGAAGGCTGGGCCTCCTGACCCCAGAGGCCACGAGGGAGGCACCTTAGGAACAGTGGGGCTCTCGGCGCCTTGCAGCTGATTTCCTCCCAAGCCTAACGGGGCAGCCAAACCAGGAGACCAGGCACCTCCTCAGAGGAGCTCTCAGCTAGCCAAGCCCCGGAGACGTGCCCAAGCGCCCCCACCACCCCACCCCTGCTCCGAGAAGCAGGACCACAGACCTTCCTTTTGCAGTTGCCCCTCTTAAAACTCAGGGGCAATGAGTCTGGCACCAGAGGGAGGGACCTTGGGACACCACTGTCCAACACAGGTCAGCAAGCCTGGAAAGAGGAGGGGAGACGGAGGGGTGCAGGTGGCCCCAGAGCTACCCCCAGACCCCCTTATCTGGGGCTGTGGAAAATCTAGCTTCTGCCCCCAGCCTCTTCCTCACGCCCAGAGAGATAGCCCGAAGCAGCCTCCAGCCCCAGGAGCTTCAGGCTGACGGAGGCCGAGGCTCAGCGACTCGTCTCTGCTAGCACCGACACCTGAAGAATGCTCACCCTCCAGCACAGCACGGATCTCCATGCAGGCCGCCTCGGGGCCCTTTCCCGCCTGGCGGCTCCTCGCTGCCCGCCAGCCGCTGCCTCATGCCTGCACCCCGTCCCGGGCAGCCCTGTGGGGTAGCAGGCCTCGGCTCCGATGCTGGGTGGGAGACCAAGACGCTAAAGTGGGCTCCACCATGGGGCTGCAGCCTCCATGTCCTCAGGCGTAAACTAAGGAGGGTGACAGCTGCTTCCCAGGGCAAGCACGGTCCCCCAGCTCTCTGGCCTCAGGGATGGAAGGCTGGGCCCTTCCCAGGTTTTGTCAATAGCAGCCAGAGATATAATAGGGCACTGGGGAGAAGATAGGGCAGGAAGGGTCATTCCACCATGACCTCTGACCCTCCCCCACCTGCCACTCCTCATGCTCCTATGGGAATCCACCTCCTTCACTCTTAGGTATTGGGGAGCATTCAGGGAAAGGGCTCCTAATTCCAGCCACAGAGTCAGAGTCCTGGAGCAAGGATGGAGGGCACATCCAGAGGGACTCTGAATCTGCTCCCTGCAAGACCCCCGGGGCCCCAGAGGCAAGAGGCTAGCCCAGTCCCCTCCCATCAGGGACCTTTCCAGCAGCCCCATCTTGGGCCTTCAGCCTGGAGAGACCAACCCAACTCTTCCCTATCAGAGGAGCAACCCCTCCGTGTGGCTATCGAGAGCCTGCGTGCTTGTAACCAGGCCTGCCTCCCAACAGCTGCCCACAGCTACGCGTCCTTCCGTCAGAGAGCAGGCCGGCCGACATCCACGCTGCCAGACATCCACACTGGACACAACAGCCCACCTGGTCCCCTAGGAATTCCGAGGTGGGCTCCCGAGCCCCTGAACCCCCAGCTAAGCCGTCCCCATCCCCTGGCCCCAGCCTCTCCAGTGTATTTCCAAGTCGGAATTTCCCTGACAGTCTCACTCCGGACCCTCGTCCCAGCATCCTTCCACTCTGGAATGCTGTGGCCTGCAGGGAGTCAAGGCAGCCTCCGGTCCAGCCTGCTTTTTCTGCCCTCCTCCCTGTCCACCACCCCCCATGGCCGTGCAAAGTGTCATCTCGGGCAGGGTTGAAGGGTGTCGAGAGGGCGAACGGCAGGATGGCAGAGTGGGGATAGGGGTTCAGCTCGCCTACTGGGGTAGGAGGCAGGGACATTTCCTGGGCTGTGCATTTCCTTCACACTGTTGGCTACACGAGCTCCAGCAGGGGTGTCCATCAAGCCAAGGGGGCCCGCAGGCTTTCGGGAAGGGAGGGCCAGACCACGATTTCTCGGGCACTGGGGCCGAGGGGTGGGGGGGGAGGCTGACGTCTGGGGGAGCGGCGCCAATGACAGATCTGGCCCATCTCGATTCCGCCCGAGGGGTAAAAGGCCTCCCCAAGTGCCTTCCTCAGATCCTGGCCCCGACTTCATGCAAACCCTTCTCATCATCCCACCCACTCCCAGGGTCCCCAAGGGGTGGGGGACCTCAGGGGAAGGTAGCAGGGAGCTACCCCCAAGGACAAGAGCAGGGCCATCCCCACCCTTCTCCGGGCTGGCAGGATGGGAGGGGGTCCCGTGGCCTGGTGGGCTTCCCAAAGCCAAGGGGGATGTTTGAAAAGATGGGCATCTTGGCAAGACCCGGAGCTCCTGCTTTCTCCCCCTTCCATGTTTCTGCCGCTCCCGCCCCATGCTCACTAAAGGAAAATAAAAGCAGGCCACCGCAGGGCTCACTCGAACAGGCAGAACTAGACAAATATCAGTCAGAAGTTCGATTTTCCTAATAACGGAAACGCATGATCATATACGCCCCCCCCCCTCCCGCCCTTCCCTGAAACGTAGGCTCTCTCCTCTGCCTGCACCCTCCTAGCTCGGAATTATCCGGAACAGTTAGCAAGACCCCAACAGGGAAGGGATCCGTAGGCGCCCAGATGCAGATGAGGGTGGGAAAAGGGGGTGCCTCGGAAATGCCCAAAATGGGGTGGGAGAGGGCGGACAGGAGGGAAGGGGAAGAGATGGGCGTCCATGACAGCCTCCTCACGTCCAAAGTGTCCCCTCGAGCAGCCAGCTCCCAACTTGTTTACTTGTCAGCATGTTTTGCTCTTCCCAAAAAGGAAATCGCTAACCGCCTCGGCGGGGTCGCGAGCGGTGCTTATCTGTCACCTTCCCTCTCGGCTAAGCGCCGCCGCCGCCGCCTCCGGGGAAGCGAACCTCGTTACTTTATTCCACTTGAGCGTGACCAAACTGTTGCTATTTAGTGGGGGGCAGAGAGCCCGATCCGCACCCGCCACGGGGGCGGCGTGCCCTGGGCGGGCTGGGGCGGGGGGGCTCCGCCGAGAGGAGAGGCACACGCGCGCAGCCCGGGAGCACGCCTCGCCAGGCCCCGAGACGCCGGGAACACGCAGCCCGCGAGCACCTCCCGAGCCACGGCGAGCCTGGCGCGCGCCCGGCGGGCAGCGGGCAGCGGGCAGCGGGCAGCGGGCGGCGGCGAGCCGGGGCGGGAGGGGGAGGCGGGCCGGGGAGCGGCCGCCCGACTTACATGGAAGTGATATTCCTTGAGATGTCCGTGATGTTGACGTTGGCGTTTCCATTGCTGTTCCCTGAATCCTGCCCTTCCAGGAGGGGGAAGAGGTTCCCATCGTCCGGCCGCCGGCAATTGATCTCCGTCTTGCTGCAGACACAATTTGCAGGGCAAGCCAGCACCGAGCCCACATAGTCCAGCCAGACGCTTCCCAGCAAGAAAATCCGCCAGAAACTACACTTGGCTGGGCAAAGAGAGACATCCATCTCCGATCGCTGCTTCTAAAAAAGAGGAGGAGGAGAGGAGAGGGGGGTGGGGTGGGGGGAGTGGGGAGAGCAGGGGGGGGAAGGAAACAAAGACAGCGAGGGAGGGGGGAAGGGGGAGGGGGGGCCTCTGCCTTTGAAACGCCGAGCGATCAGATGCAAAATCCTTCAGCGTCTGAAACCATCGCGGCCGCCGCAGCCGCCGGGCGGGAGCCGCGGGGAGCGCCTAGTGGCGCGGTCTGCCGGGCATGGTGGCCGGCTCGCCGGTTCCGGGGGCTCGGGAAGCGAGCAGCTCTCTCCGACTCCGAGACTTTGCAGGGTTGCAACAGACGGTGGGGAGGCAAAAAGAAAAAAAAAAGGGAAAAAAATGGTGCGAAAGTCACCAAGTCCCACCTACTGGGCAGAATTAAAACGGACACACCTGCAAAACACTCTCTCTCTCTGTGTCTCTCTGTCTCTCTCTGTCTCTCTGTCTCTCTCTCTCTCTCTCTCTCTCACACACACACACACACACACACACACACACACACACACACACACCCGGAGCCCGGGGAAAAGAGGAGGAGGAAGATGCAGTCCGAGCTGCAGCAGCCGCCGCGAATGGCTCGCCGCGCGCCTGCAGAAATGTGCGAGTGCTCCGAGCCTTACGAAACGCACGGGTTATCGGAGCGTCTTTCACGGCTCCCTCCTCCCCTCCCTCCTCCCCCCACCTCCTCCTCCCAGCCTCCTCCCCCCGCCCCTCACCCAGGCTGGGAGCGGCAGAAGAGCGGAATCTCCCCCTCCCTCGCTCCCTGTCCCCCCCACACACACCCTCCTCTCTCCCCTCTCGTCCTCTCCCTCCTCCCTCCCCACCCACCCACCCACTCGCCGGCTCGCTCCTCTCGCCGGCACCGCCAACCGCAGCAGCGCAGCCGCCCGCCCGCTCCACGCCTTGCGGCCCCGCGCCCGCTCGCCGCAAGCCAAGGGGAAACCGAGACGGAAGGGAAAAAGTTGCAGCTGGGATTGCGAGGGTCGGGGCCGGGGAGGGGGAGTCGACGAGCCGGCCGCGCCACGCGGAGAGGCGCGCTCTCCTTCCCACTTTTTGGCCCTCGCGCTGCCCGGTTTTGCTGCAATCCGGCCCGCGGGAGGAAGTGAAATGAGCGCGGCCGAGGGGCCCGGGGAGCGCTCCCGAGCCCGGGGGGGGCGGGGGGCGCAGGCTCGCGGACGGCGACGAGGGGGCCCCGGAGCGCATAGGGACCCCGGAGAGACACCCGGAGCCAGGGAAGGGGGCGCGGACGTGCGGCGCTCCGTTTGAACGACACTCATTTCCGTGATCGCGAGTCCGGGGAGCCGGGCTCGGCTGGGAGGGGCCCCCGCGCCTCCTCGGCGGTGCTTTTTTGCTGTCGGCCTCGGGCGGCCGGGAGCGGGGAAGCAGGGACCGAGCGCCGAAGGAGCTGCGCGGGGGGAGCCGAGGTGGCCCGGAGCGAGCCGCGCGTGCGGGAGAAAGGGCCAGAGAAATGGAGGCGCGAGGGGCATTTTTTGGCCAACGCCGCGCCAGTGCGGTCAGAGGCCGGCTTCTCCGGCTCGGTTCTGTCGGGCGCGCTGCGCTGGCCGCCGGGCGAGGGGCGGGCGGGCTGCTTTCCCCGGATTCGGGGGCGCCCTCCTCCCCTCCCACACACAAGCACCCCTTCCTGGTAGGGGCGCAAAGCAGGTGCAGCCCTGGACGCGAGCTCAGATCCTGTCGGGAAGAGGACAGGGTTCCCTGTTTTTTTGCCTTGGTAGGGATTTTTTTTTTTTTTTTTAATGAAACGTTAGGATGCCAAGTGTGAGTTGTTGGCCGAGAAAACCCGCTGTCAGGAAGGAAAAGAAAGGGTTAGGGGACTTAGAGCAAGCAGACACACTACGGCATTCACACACAGAAGAAAGCTGGGCTCTCCTCCCCTGGCTGGGGTAAGGGCAGCGAGGAAGCAAAATACGTTGAATTCAGCCGCATCCAGTATCTGAAAGGCTTCTCCCCCGCCCCCCTCTGAATTCCGATGCAGGTCATGCAACTTGCAGGCGAGCTGGGGGAAGGGGTGTGCGGGTGCCACCCTCCTGCCCCAGGCGCAGCCACCGACAGGCCGGGCGCCTGCCAGTGGTACTGTCGCTCGGAGTCAACTTGGAAGAAGAAAAAGAACGAAAATAACATGCCTATAAAAGGCAGTTTTCCTGAGTTCCCATCACACTCTGCCATCCCTTGGCCTCAGTGAGACTTTCACCCCCTGTCGCCATTATGGCCTTGTCCCCAGACTGGCATTTTGCCCTCCCACCAGCAGGAGGGGACAGAGAGTGGAGACCTCCTTGGATTCTCAAACCGGTTTCAACTGCCCTATGCCAATCGCTGGCACTCGTAGTCCACTCGGAACCCCCTGGCACTTCCCGTGCCATGCTGTGATGGGTGTTGAAATATCTGTTCAAGAGTCAGGGAAACTGAGGCACGGTCAGCGGCACTAGCCTGGCCTTTGTGGGGAGGTGACAGGGTAGAGGTGGAAACCTTTCTCCATCCTGTCCAGAGGAGAATACATAAGCAGGAACTGCCAAGTGGCTTTACCCAGCATCAGCTCACTAGCCTAAAATTGTTGTGGCTTAAAGATACCCAGCATTCCTTTTTTTTTTTTTTTTTTTTTGAGAGCAAGAGAGACAGAAAGAGATAAGATTTTTAACATTTCCAGTAAAGAAGGGGCGGCGTCTGTAAATCAGAGCAAATAAAAAACTTGAAAAACCCCTTTGGAGATGGTAAAAATGCAGACTGTGAAACAAGCGGCCCTGACAGAACCAGAGTTCTTTCATCCTACTAGCAAAATGGGATTAAAATGGGATGTTATGTTTATGTTAGAACTTAAGGTCTGTGCAGGAAATGGTAGCTAAATTGGAAGAAGGCTGTTTTTAAAGAGAATGATGGCCTGGGGATGGGGAGAGCAGAGGTCTAACTCTGAACATGGACAAATCACTGCAGCCATCTGCACCTTGGTTTCCACCTCTGTGAAATGACTCGGTTGGAGCAGATCCTGGCTACCCAAAGGGGGGGCCTCTGAGCAGCAGCATCCGCGCGCCCGGCAGCGTGTTAGTCAGGCAGCCGCTGAGCCCCCACCCCAGACCTACTAAACCAAGATGTCCATCTTCACAAAATATCCAGGCCATTCATAAGCACATCAGTTTGAGAACTATTGAGATGGTTCGCAAAGTTCCTTCTAACTGAAATATTCTCTAATTCTACATGGACTTGAACTGGAGGAATTACTGGGAGAGAAAGAGGGGCCAGTGCATTGGGTTCTCAGAATATTTATTTAAGGAAATATAGACTGGATATGTTAGATGCAAGGACCTTGTCAAAAACAGACCTGTGAAGTTTCACTACAAGTTCAAGAGGATGGGGAGAACTAACGGCTCACATGGCCCACAGAAAATACACTTCTTTTTCAATTGTTGTTACTCTCCAAGGCAGGCCAAGTGTGGGGAGTTGAGGAAGCAGGAGAGGGTCTCTAGCTTAGAGACCCTCCTCTCCATCAAAGGGTTCCAGAGCATTTGGAGTGCAGTGTCTTCTCTTCTTAGTCTCCCTGTAATGTCCCAAGGAGGGATGCCTGTCACGTCGTCCAGACTTCCCAGTCTGCAGACATCACAGGGTCCTGGGGACATTTATAGGCCAGCTCTCGGCAACCTGCCAGTCAGGGGATAACTGCCCTCTCCCCAGCTCCTTTGCTGCCCGCTGGAGCTTTAGAAATGAGGCAACTTGCCAGTGTACCCCCTGCTGATCAGTAAGAGGCAGGAAAGGGCAAAGGTTTTCAAACAGAAAGTAAAACTTTGGAGACCCATTACAGCTGAGCAGACAGACCGAGGATTTGGAGAAGATGGGAAAGTTCCCAAGATTCAGATGTAGTTTCCCACCAGTCAGGGGAGAGTGGTGATCCAACTTTCCTGTGACTCAGAAAAACTGAACACATGTCGCTATCTGAGCACTGGAGAGTTCACCTGACTGCATGCTCGGGGGAGTTCCCCAGCAGCCAAACGCCCCTCCCACCCAGAAATGGAGGGAGTGGGCATTCAGAACACAAGCACCGGCATGCAGCCTGGCCCGGGCATCCTCACCTCCCTCTGCTGCAGGCACCTGCTGACTCTCCAACCCAGCCTCATCCCCTCCTTCAATGGAACCGCACCTCTGAGCCGGTGGCCATGTTATTGGGATGCAGGCCAGACCCCAGGCAATTTGGATCGACCCATCCTACCCTACTCTTAAGTCCAGTAGCTGTGCTGCACAGCTTTCTAGTTTAAGCAGAAATATGACTCACTGCCCCAAGTCTGAGCTGGGAAAGAAAGCGTGGTACCTACCAGTGGTGACTGGGATGGAGGGGGGCGGGATGCAGGGGGAGATGAAGGGAAGACTGGGCCCTAAAGAACTTATTGCTGCAAAGAGCTCGCTAGAGCTGGCAGGCCTGGGCTAGAGCCTGGGGAAGAGGGGATTTCCCAGGCAGCCCATCCTCAGGATGCACGGTTGGTAACAGGTGGCCATATCCAGAAGGCCAGAGGCCAAGGAGGGAATGTGGAGGATGAAAGCTCACCCATACAGGGCAGGTGATCAAGCACCAAAGTGATCCCAGAGAACATGGAAGTCCAACCACAGGCGGCCCCTGTCAGGATCCTGTGACTCAGATCCCAAGATCTTGGACACACACCTGCCTGGGAGTTAGGCTACTTGCCAGGGGCAAGGAGCTCCTTGCCCCTCACTCGTGTGCCTTTAAGGAAGATTTCTTAGGGGAGCCCTAGACTCCCCTGTCCTGCCCTGGCAGGGGTGTGCAGGAGGGGTTGGCCCTGAATGACAGATTCATAGCATCTCTGGGTTGGAAAGGATCCCAAGAGTCACTGGACACAACTCCAACTGCTCACTCTGCCCCCTTCTTGAATACCTTCAGTGACAGAAAGCTCATTACCGCCCAAGGCCTCCCACTCTTCTCAGACAGTTTTATTCTTGGAGATCTTTCATTCTTTAAATAAGTTTCCTCCCTTGGTACCGGTACTGCCACCTAGAGCCCCAGGGAAAAGTCGAACCCCTTTTCTACCAAAAAGTATGGAGGCCACTGTCCTCCCACCTCTTCTCCGAGCAGGGCATCCTCTGTTCCTTCCCTGTGCTTCAGAAGCCCAGCTTTCTCACCCTTCCCGACCCTGGTCAGTGGGATGCGTTCGGGTTTGTCAATGATCCCTTTAAAAGGCAGCTCCTAAGCCACAGAGGCTTCAAGGTTCTGTGATGCAGCTGCCCCGGGACTAAACATGGTGTCACGAACAGACCGGCCAGTTGAGTTCACCACCTACCAGCCTCTGAACTGGGCAAGGCACTCTTAACTCTCTGTGCCTCAGTTTTCCCACCTGCAAAGTAGGGGTTCCACAGTGCCTAACTCACAAGGGTGCCGTGAGATGACACCGTGAAGCACTTGGAACAGTGCCGGAAACATGCAGAGATAACTTCCTTGAGCCTGGCGTTGAGGTTTGCAGAGGCCCAGCACCCCCGTTCACAGACACCCTAAAACACCACCACCCTCAAGCTCGCCCTACGAACGCCCCCTGGCAGTTCGGGCGCCAGGCTGCGGGGCTCTCCCTGGCAGCCCGCACCCCCCGAGGGTCTCGGTCCGCTGCCCGGCCCTGGCGGCACTGAGTCGCGCGTCGCAGGGCAGGGGCCGCGGTCCTGGGTCCAGGACGCAGGCTGGGAAGCGTCTTCTCTGGGAAGCGCTGGTTCCCTCGGCCTCTCGCTGCTCCTTGTCCCGTCGCTGGCGGCGCGCAGCCCCTGCTGAATCACCCTAGCCCCGGGCAGCTGTACCGAGCGGCCGGCTGAGCGCAGCGCTGTCCCGGATCCCGCGCGCACAGCGCAAGGTGGAGGGAGACGGCGCAGACGCAGCCCCGATGGGGCCCGGCGGGGCAGGTGCCCGGGCCCTCCACAGAGCCCCGCTGGCGGGATAGGGGGGCCCGGGAAGAGGCTCCTCCCGCTCCGTCGGCCCACCCCCCTAAGGAATGAAATCAAGGCACTAGGATTCATGCTTCTGCGGAGTCGGAGGCGTGAGCGCCCGCAGGAGGTCAGAAAAGGCTCCAGCAGCGCCAGAGCTGACAGAATGGGGGACGGGGAGGTGCCGGGAGAGCTGACCTTTCTCGCCCTGGGGGGTGCACCCACACCCCGTCGTGTGCACAGCCGCCCCCCCCCCCCCCCCCGCTTCCCACATCAGCGCTCACAGCCGCTTCTTCACCACCTCCCTTTGCAGCATGCCCAGCCATTTGCCTGTTGACTGATCAGAAGGCAGAGCCAAGGCGGTGAGGATGGGGGGCCCGGGAGGACAGGCGGGGCAGAGAAGTCTCGGCACCTTCATGACCCCAAGGCAATGTCCCCCTGCTAGCAGCTTTTTAATGTAAGATCCTCGAGACCAGGAGCTTTGCCTGTTTTATTTACTGATTCACCAACCTCTTAAAAAGTACTAGGAACAAATAAAGGGTCTGTACCCATAGTGTACTTGTTAATAAGGGTTCAATGTCTGCCATTTCCCTGGACTGTAAGGCCCACTGTGCGGACTCCAAATATTTTGTGGGTGATCTAATAAATCTTTCACTGCCTGAAATCCCATGGGTATCCAAGAGAAGAGTTTCAGACTGGGGAAAACTGGAACACTTTGAACTGACTACTCTCCCAAAATTACACTTTCTGATACAAACTTCTCCCTAAGGGGACAAACACGAAGGTGCTCCCAGGAACACAAAGGTAAGACGCCCCTGCTCTCAGCCCCAAAGCCAGGAGAAGCTGGGAACAGCAGCTTCCAGAGCAACGCCCGGTCACCTGGGTCCTCGCTAGTCATTTCCTCCCGAGCCTGGGGCTGCGGGGAGCCTGCCCAGGCCCAGCAGAAAAAAACCAGGACGATGGCCCCTGACACCCAGAAGCCAAGGTCTTTCCATGCAGCGCACTCTCCCCTCCACCCCTCCGGTAACCCACTGCCCTTAGCCCGTCAAGCCCACTCCTGCCCAGCTCCTGCCTCCGCCTTCATCGCCTTGCGCGGCCGCTCTTCCCGCTACCTGCTCGTTACTAAACATCCTGGGTCACATCTTCCCCCTGCCCTGGCTCGGAGCCTCTGGCTCAGACCTGCAGAATAGGAGCTTTCAGACTCAGCACCGCCACTAATTCGCTCATTTATTTATCAAAAACCTGTTGGCGGGTAGGCCACGGTGGCTCAGCAGGCAGAGTTCTCACCTGCCATGCTGGAGACCCAGGTTCGATTCCCAGTGCCTGCCCATGCAAAGAAAAAAACTATTGGGCTGTGTCACCATGGGCATGCTACTTCATTTCCCTGGGCCTCCACTTCCTCCTGTGTACCACGGGGAACCCGTGACCACAAGGGTCAAATGAGATGACAGATGGAAAGCGCCTCACGGACGTTAAAACTGCAGACACGACAGCCGCTGGCTCCTGCTAAGCAGGCAGTGGGCCCCAGGATCTTTGCACATTCCACTGGCATTTCATACCTGACCCATCTGCCCGATCAACCTCCAGATGACCTCAGGGTGGGAGAAACGCCAAGACACTTGCCTCCATCCACACAGGACATTACGTTCTCTCTGTACAGGGCCAACTACAGCATGAGCTTTAGCCCCAGCACCTTCGAGCTGTGTGACCCTGGGTTTATCACTACATCTTGCTGAGCCTCCCTCCTGACCTGAAAAATGAGCTCATAGATATGGCTCAAGGATATTTCTGAGGACTTGACACATAGCAATTCTCCCTTTCCTTCTTGCTCTTCCTTCCTGCTCTCCTTCACAGGGGTGCCCATTCTATTCCAGAAAGTTCAACCCCCATTTTAAGATACTCACAAACTCCACTCTCCTTGCTTGTTAGAAACCAGTCTGGTTTCTATTTCTTTAAACAGAGCAGAATTCCAGCAGCCCAGAGGGCCTGAGAGGTAATGCCCCAGCATCATCAGCCCTGGAGAAGAGAAAACCAGACGCTGGCCAACATATTTGGGACTGAAAGCAAGAAATCACTAATCTGCTCCGATTTCCTCTGGCACTGACAATTGCTAGGAACAGCACACATGTGAAAGCCGGTAACGAGAGCAAATGGAAAACCAACAAATTAAATCTTATTTGCTGAAACCCTAGTGTGGGAATTTGGGAAAGCATTGTATTGGGGGGAGGGGGCTTGGAAGCCATGCTCGCCTTTGGAACTAAAAGACAGCTCCCTCCTACGGGCTTTCTGCTGAGCCCTCCTCCTCCCCAGCCCACAGCACCAGCTGCACCGCCTGGGGACCCAGGGAACAGGAGCCCAGCCCGGGGAGTCACGGGAATGAAGGTGGCAGTGGAGAAAGATGCAAACCAGCCCTGACGAGCCTTGCCTGGAGGCTGGGTCACATCCAGAGACTGGGGGGAGGGAGGGGAATGTGTAGTGGGGGGGGGGAGGGGGTCTCAGAGGCCCGGCCTCGCCTGAGGGGCAGAGACACCCAGTCACCCGCTTGGATGCCCTTTTCCTGGTGTCACGTTCTAAGAGTCATCCTCAGTACAGCGCAGGGGCCCATCCCTGCAGGCAACCTGCTGGGCCACTGCCCCTGCACGCCCCTGCGGCTGTGCTTCCCCAGCTCACAGGGACAAGTCCACACCCAGCCCTGCGCTGCAGGCAACTGGAAGGGTACCTTCCAGGGCTGGTCTGGGGTTGATCCTCTTTCCTGAGTAGACTTCGCATTTGCTCTGGGGTTCAGTGTCCCTGCTGTGTTTAGGTATAGCAGGTATTATCCGGAGGCTGCACCCCATACAAAAGGGGAGCTTCGCCCTGGGCCGCAGCACACCAGCTTCTGTGAGATGTGTTCCAGAGGTGGAGATGAGCAGGATGGCGGTGAGACATCAGCGGTAACAACTGCAGCCACCATGCATTGACTTTTCCATGTGCGTCGGTTGTCCACACTCTTTACACGCACTGTTTCATTAACGCCTCACTAAAGCTTTGTTCTGCAGATAAGAAAACAGAATCAGAGAGGTTAAGTCACTTGTCCAAGGCTACCCAGCTGGTATGTGACAGAGGCAGTTTCAAACCCAGGTCTCCTAACCTCTACCCAGAGCCACTTCTCACAGTAAACTGCCCACCAGTAAGCTGTAAGGAAAGGGGGGAGGGTGCCACCTCTGCAGGGGTGGGGAGAGGATCCTGAGCCTTTGCCCAGGTTGTGATAGGGAGGGGGGAGGGAAGACCCAGCTGTGATCCCTGCTCCAGGTTGGGGCTAGGGCAGCTTCTGAGCACAGCACTCCATGGGCAGAGGGTGGAGGATGGACGCAGTTAGTGTGCAACCTACCCCATGGGGGGTGTCACTAAACGCCCCACTAACCCCTTCTTAGAAGAGACAGGCACAGCCTGCTCTCTGGGAAGGGCAGGGATTCTAGAGCTACGCATCCTTTGCACCGCAGCTGCCTTGAACGTCCTACCCAAGCATCTGTAATAAACAAATCAATAATTAAGAGAGGATGCACATTAGCCTTTGAACAGATTCCAGAGAGAGTTTATTTCTGATCTAACATGAGGTGAACAAGTGTGTGCTCCAAGCCTGGGGGAGGCTGTGGGCAGTGACAGAGCAATGGCAGGGGAGGGGAGGGTGGGCAGGCGTGGATGTGCTGCCCGCAGCCGAGGCACGGGCCCAGGAGCCTCCAGCCAGCATGAGCGGCCCGTGGGTGCCCACCTGGAGGTGAGCACTGGGGAGTTGGGTGGTGGGTGGCCTTTACATGTGGGCAGTATGGTGGGTGGGCTCTAGAGTGTGCTGGGTGCATGCACAGGTGTGCAGGCATGGGAAGGGGGAAGGGGGAAGGACAGAGAGTGGGGTGCAAGTAGATTGCATGTGCCGTGAGATGTCTTGGCTGGGGACAAGGATGCTGCCTTATTAAGGGTGTTCGGGGTGGGAGGTCTTCATTCCCTGATGCCAGATTGAGTTAGGAGCCATGCTTTTACTCTGTTAACTCTCTGGTTACCAGGATTTCAAAATGGAACATTTTAAATATCAACCCCGCTTCCTGACTCCCACTTCTCTCTCCCCTCACTCGCGCTATCAGGGGTGGCCAAGAAAGCCACGACATTTTCCTTTCTGCTTGTTTTCCTTCTATTTCCAGATCCTCTGGGTTTCCATTCTGAAGAAGGAAAAAGGAAGGAATTATATCTAAGAAGTCAACTTATCATGAATCCCCGACTCCCACACGTAACACACCAAAAATGATAACAATAAAATAGCCGATCTTGTATCTATAGAATGCTGACATTTCAAAAGACCTTAGAATTCACCAGTCCAGTGTTTCTCGTGTTTTCCCAACCAAAAGCCCCAACAGCAGGGGACAATGAGCAGGGACCTGTGGGAGGGAGGGGAAAGGAGGGCACGTTGGACACCACAGCAGGCGTGAAAGTTTGGGGAAGCTTCATATTTTAGTTTTAAAAGTTATGTGAATGTTTCATTCTACACACACAATACGCCCATGTACGTTTGAGTATAAGTTAATGTTTGCAAATCTCTCCATGTAGTGAAAGGGATGCTTCTAGAAGATGCACAGCCACTTATCCCTGTGTCTTCCAAGATCACCAGTGCTTTGTCACAAAACCATCTGGAAACTTCCCAGTTTAAAAGGCGCTCATTTATTCTGACCTCACCCACATCCTTACCATTTTATAGGAAGAAAATGCAGATCCAAGATGGCAAGCGATGGCCCCAAGGCCCCAAGGCTGCAGCTAGCCAGGGCCGGAACGAAGCTGTCTGTTTTGCCTGCCCAAGAAAGCAAAGCAAACACCAGCCTCTGGCTCGAGTTCTCAGGATCTCAAGCCCCAATGGCTGCTGACCCCTCTTGGATCACATACCTCTGCCCCAAACGGAAAGCTACCTTTTTAGCATAGCAGCATTTTATGACAGTTTTATGACATCATCTCCCTAAGCATCTTTATCCAAGGAACACAGAATTCTTCAATGCAATCTCACCCAGGTTCTTGCAACTTCTCCCAGAATTCAGCAGAGTATAGCAATTTTTGGTGTTTATTGAATTCATGATTATCTTGCCTCTTTTCCAAAACAGATTTGCAGATAAATATGATGACCTCTCCATTTTATGGATAGGGATAATGTAAGGACATGACTTTCTCAAGGTCACACCATAAATTGGGGGCTATGCAGTAGATGGGATCTCTGGCTTATATTGTACACTAAGGTCTGCCTGGCCTCAGCAGATGATTAGATCAGCTTCTGCTCAGAAGGCTACTACCTTCCCTGGCCCGAGCTAGGAGAGAGAAGCCTGGACTGGGCTGAGCTGGGCAGGAGCTGTGGTTGAGCTGGGGCTGGACTGGGCAGTGGCTCTGAGTGCCTTTTGGTGAGCTCAGGAGTGCAGACTTGAAAAGCTTCTAAAGACACAAGTGTGATTCTTGAGAGGGGCTGAGTGAGCTGACCTTTCCTGAGGATGGCCAATTTGCTGACCCTGGGCTGGGGACCAGGGGGCAGAAGTCTTCTCATTTCTTTCCAGCTGCCTCTTGGACCGAAGTGAGGCAGGATGGGAATATCCTCTTTATCCCAGGAATCCCTCACCTCCGATGGATCCAGGAGGGGTGAGAAAGAAGGACCCTAGAGCATCCCAGGCCAGGCAAGAGGAAAGCCAGAGAGGAGGGAAGACTCCCTATAGATCAGGATGGCCTGGCCTCAAGAAGGTGGCAATCCTCAGGACAGAGGTTCCCAGGCAATCAGAGGCCCCGAAGTCAAATCCAACCTTTATCTCATTGAGCAAAACCCTGCTATGAATCAAGCGGATGTGGGGAATGCAATGAGGCCCAAGATACAGGTGGCCTGAGCCATTGCAGAGCCTACAAATCCACCCCGCGCAGACCTGACAAGCGCTCGTCACACCTCTGCACAGACAGCTCTAGCGATGGGGGACTCATGCTCACCTGTGACCACCCCTCCACAGGTGGTCAGCGGTTATGGTCAGAAAGGTCTCCCTCATGTGAGCCATGGATCTGTCACTGGTGACTCCCAGTCATCACTTTGGACTGTGTCCCTGGGACCCCACATAATAAGCCAGAGCCTCCTTCCACATGGTAGGTGTTAGCCCTGGAAATGCTTGACGATTGCTCGCTCTTAGGGCTTCCAGAACCTGCCTCCCCAGGCCCTTCGACCCCATTAGAGGTGACTGGTGTCCTCCTCTGGGGTCAGATCTAGGCTGTCACTGTAGCATCCGGATATGGCCAGCCCAGGGAGCACAGCCATCACTCCCTGCCCTGGGCCCCGTGCTTCCATCAGTGCAGTCGGAGGGAGGCGCTCTGTATGTGGTCTCCAACGCCCAGCTCCTGGCCCTCTAACAAGGGCCTTTGCAGAATGAGCACACAGCGGTTTCCTCTGCCAGTTCGTTGGGCACACACTCCACACCTTTTGGGGTGGGAAGGGGGTACTGTGCTAGTGTCTGGCATTCAGACCCAAAAAAAACACCATCCCCGCCCTAGAGGAGCCAGAGCATCCCTCTTGGCCAGCCGCTCCTGGGTAAAGGGGACCAGGAATCTCTTAGGAAATGGTTGTACTGAACTAGGACCAAGAACCGGTCATGAAGCAGGAAAGAAAATGAATAAGCTGTGCATTCTTGGGCATCACATTTCCCCTCTGCTTTAAGAACGGCTGACCTAGGCAATCTCTAGGACCCTCCAGATCTGTGAGCCTGTGCCCAGCTCTGCACGGAAAGGGGGAGTGTTTGCACAGGGCAGGAAGGTGAGGCTGGTGGAGGGAAGAGAGGAAAGGACTGTCCTGGTAGGCTTCTTTCCTCCTCCCAGCCCCAGATTCCTGCAACTCTTTAATCCCTCAGACATTTAGCTAGAATCTTCCATGTGCAAAAATGGGCTAGGCAAGGGGCCTGGAACTGTCAAACAGGCTCCCTGGTCTCAGATAGCTCTGGGTCTGGCCTGCTCAGCTAAGGGGGACAGCAAATTATCACCTGGGACACTCTGCACACCCCAGGGGTGCGGGAGGAGGGGATCCATTTGATCAAGGAGAGCCGAAGGGCTGCAGTTCTCTTCATTTGTCCACTGTTTGTTCAAGATTCATTGGGAACCTGCTCTGTGTACATGAGCTCCTTGGTCACCAGATCTTCTCCTACCTGGGTCTCTTTCATTGTCTGTAAAGTGGGCGGGCTTAAATCGGAAGATGTCCAAAGCTCTTCCCAGCTGGGACACCCAAGCTGGCTGAGTCCCAGCTGAGGTGGAGACCCCCTTGCCAAAGTCCTAGCATCCCGTGGTGCCACCCAGTTACCTTCCCTGACTCTCTTGGAACTAGCCTTGGGCTTCCCAGCCCCTTGGAGGTGGAGAAAGGGGCAGCTTCCCTTCTTGGGTCTCTGGTGGAAGACCCTCCTTTCATCTCTAGCATCTCATCCTGGCGCCCTGGTGTTCTGGGGAGGAGAGTCCAGTCCCTGCCTGTCTGACAGCTCTTGCTTTCTGACCCAGGGCTGCTGTGGGCCAGAAGGGATGAGCCAGGGAGAACAGGCCAATATGGGAGTCACAGCACCTGCTGCCCAGCTCATGGTCACCCAGGGATGCCCTGGCTGCCCCGACCCGACAGACAAACCTGGAGCCTGGCTGCAGGAAGACAGCTGCCACCTAACGATCTGCCATGCCGTGGGGATGAATGCTAATTCCTCCGGACGTGTGCTCTTTTATCCTGTAAGGGAGACTTTTCAAAGCCAGCAGCATCCCAGGAAGCCCAGCAAGGAGACCCCCAGGTTCTGGAGCCGCCCGCTGACTGTCCGAAGGCGCCTGCCTCCCAGAAAAGCCGTAAGCCCCTCCCCCATCTCCCAACCGCGAACAGGGAACAGGGACAGAAGGCACAGCCCTCAAGGCCCTCGGCGCCCAGTGAGCCCCTCTTTCCCAGGCCAAGACTCAGAAGCTTAGGGAGGTTAAGTCACTTAAGGAGACCAGGAGTCAAACTTGGGTCTGTCCGGCCTCAAAGCCCTGGCTCCTAACAGCGAGGGAGCTGGGGAGCACCGGGGAGGAATGTGGAGGCGGGTCCCTGCTGTGAGGATGAGAAGGAGATGAAAGGAGGGGTAAGACTGGGGAAGAACAGGGGAAGGAAAGCATGGAGGAAGCAAGACATGACCCGGTGGCTCTGGAGAAATGGATTCTGTCTGAGGAAGACGTGAGGAGAGAACAGGCCAACTCCAGCCTTCGTGCTTGGCTGCTTCCGGCCTGGGGGTAGAGGGAAGCCCGTCTCCAGGGCCCCACAGGGGACTCCGTCCTTCAGGCCTGAAGGCGAAGGACAAGGCAGTTCCCAAGGAGGAAAAGGCTGGCCCAGCTCCTCATTTAAGAACCAAAAGGAAAAGACAGAAAGGGATCAAAGATGCAGGGGGCGGGGCCCGACATTTTGTCGAAAGATGGCTGGGTTTCTGGCTCTGTCCCGCTTTAAAACCTTCCCCGCTGCCCACAGACTCTACTGCCAGTCCCCAGTGCTTCCCAGGACCCTGCCTCACCTCCCTTCTCAGCCTCCTGCCTGTCCCTGGTCCCCGGGGCCCAGGCTCCAGTCCACTGGAGGGCTCCCCTTCCCTCACCCTGACCTATCTTTACTTGTGCTCCTCAGGTCCCCAGAGTCTAAAGGTGCTTACCCCAGCTGCCGACATCCCGCCTAGATTTCAAAATCCAAAGTCTTCCACTTCCTAAGACTCCCTACGTTCTACAGACCCCTCCACCTCCCGCAGGCTCCGAGGGTCCTGGGTCAACCCCCACGGCAGCATCCACCAGAGCCTTCCACAGCTCACAGGTGGGCATGCAGATTTACTCCTACCTCCCTCCCCAAATTCGAAGGTCCTCAAAGCCAGAGTTACTGAATCAGCCCAGGGCCCAGCTCCCTGCGTGTGTTCATTTTCAATGCATGTTGTCTGCACTGAATTAAACGAGAAGATAATGTCTCCCATTCTTTCCCTCTCCCTGCCTTCCATCCCAGCAGAATCTTTCTTGGGTCCCAGGGACAAAATTTGCAAACTGTGAACTGTCGTCGTTGGACAGAGCTTTAAGTCAAGGGCAGATGGGGCGCTGCGTCCCCCGTCTGACTCAGTGTAAAGCTGGAGTTGGCGCTTCTAGGGAAGGTCATTCTTTAACCGGGCTGGAGGGAGCCTCAGCATGGTCCTAGGGAAACCGGCCTCACATCCCCACAGGGCTTTTGGACAACTTGAAAGGAAGTCAAAATATCTGAGAACTGAACCAAAAACCACAATCATTTCCTTACCCCAAGGAAAGTCATGCGCTGAGCCCAATGTCAATTCTGCCCTTCCCTGGAGTGTGAGGTGTCTGCAAGAACGAGATGAGGCCCCCAGAGGCCACGGAAAGCAGAGGCCGAGGTCCCCCTGCGAGCGCAGCCTGAGCCCATAGCAGCTCCTCCTCCTCCTCATCATCTCTCCAACGCTGGGCGGCCCAGGACGCTGGCATCCCAAAATGGGGTGGATGGAGGGAAAAAGCCAGGTTAATTTCAAGATTCGTTAGAAATTCCAGAGGAAAATGAGTGCTTACCAAATGGGAGAGGCAAAGGCAAACCCAGAACAAACGCGATGCTTTCCTCCTTAGGCCTGAACTCTGGGGGAGGAGGGGCTCCAAGCGCTGTCGAGATGAAGGGACACAGCATGTCCCCCAAGTCACCCTTCAGCAAATCCCTGGCTCAGGACGGACAGCCAGAGTTGGCCAGGTGGTCCAGGAAGAGAGAGATGCATGGGAGACTTCAGCTGGGGTAATCAACTTGTCCTAGTTTCACCAGGACTTTCCAGATTTTAGCACTGAAAGTTTCACATCCCAGGAACCCCCTCAGCCTCAGGCAAATTGGGGCAGTAGCTACTGTTAAACCAGGACCCACCAGCCTCTGATTGTAGGTGTTTCATGATGAAATCTAGGAGAGGGGAGATGGCTCCTAGGGATGGCCCATGGAAATGGTACCTACTACCATCTAGCAAGTGTCCATGCTTGACTTGCCCAAAATCATGCAGCCGGGCTTCGAACCCTTATTCCTTACAGGGGAGGGACAGGAGGGAAGCAGCAGGAGCTTTCTTATCTGAACTGCCCTGCCTCTAGGAGCCAGGGGCGCGCAAGCTCAGCTGCTGGCCCTTAGCCTCACCCACAGACCCAAGGGAATTCAGCTCAATTAGCAGTCCCAGGCTTAGCAAAGTGCTGGGGTGCAGGACCGCAGGGAGGGCCAGTGGGAGGGGAGGAGCCACAAGGCCACCAACCCTTAACAACTGCTTGCAGTTCTGGCTAAGTGGCCCTAAGGAAGCCCCAGGGTGCAGAGGGATTGAGAAACTGGCTCTTAGTTTCTGAGGCCCAGAAGGAAGCACAGGGTCTTCAAACTCAAGCCCCATCCTGAACTGTAAGTTCCTCTCTTTTGCAAACACCTGGGAACTCACTGCCTCTCCAGGTAGCCCATTTCATGTCTATTCAACAGACCATCTCAACACAAGTGGAATTGTTCATCCATAGTTTTATGCTCCCTGGGCTTTGGCTTTTTTCCAAAAGAAACCTCCAGGTTCTTCAATGGTTCTTCAGTGAGCTGGTCTAAGTTTCCACTTTCTCCTGCTTGCTCCAACCCATCTTCCTGTCTTTTGAAACGGCGTTCCCAGCCCTGAATGCAGCATTCCCACAGTGGCCTGCTCAGAGCAGACCAGAGCTCAGCTCTTCATCTGAACACTCTCCCAACACTAAGGTATTGTTCAGCATCCCCCGTCCACGGCTGATTCCTAGCTGTAAGAGACACTAAAGTCTTCATACGGGCAACTCTGGAGCCATGCCGCGTCCATCCAGTAGGCTTTGTAGACAAACTTCTGCTTATACTTTTTACACCCATTAAATCCCATGTCATTTGATTCATCCCTCCCCATTCTTGTCTGTCCAGATGTTTAGGAATCCATCAGATTTCCTACCCTTTCCTCTACTCATGTCATCTGCAAGTCTGGTTGATCTACCTCTGAGTCCTCAGTAAAATTGCATTCTGCATAGTGTAAGCCTCAACCAGAGAAAAAATAGTCTTGTTTGAGGAGCAGATGTCTGCCCAGGTTCCTTCAATGCTTACTCTCTTCCTTGCCTAGAAAAAATTCCCCCTCCCCCCACACACAGTGGCTGTGCATTCTGAGCCCCCAGCCCTGGTCATGTCTGCCAAGAGCTCCCAAGGATATCCTCTCTTTCCGTTCTTTGATGGTTATACCCAAAGCCCAACCATTTGTCTAAGCCCTTCACACCTGGGGAACTAAGACCAACATCCCCGAGCCCCAGGGCCAAGACTGCATGACAGTCTTCATCTTTGTGGAAGTATGGGGGCTTCTTTGTTGGGGAGAGGTTATCTGGCGCATTATGGGCATGCAATAAATGTTCGTCAAATGAAGGAAGATGAAACACAAGACCAAGTCTAGGAATCCATCCATTCATTCACTCATTCAACACGTACCCATGAGGTACTGAGCCAGGTGATGGCTTCAGGGGACTTCAAGGCCCATCCTGCACACAGCTGATCCACTGGACTGTTCCTAAAACCCCAGGTCAGAAGCACTACCTGCCTTCTGAGAGAGATCCAAGGGGGAAGGCAATATGTTCTCTTGGCAGCCGGTGGGAAATGCTCAACTCATTCATTCATGGATCCAGGTACTCTTTTATTGAGCATCTGCTATGTGCCAGGCCCTGGGCAAAATGGAGGAGATTAGACAGGAAGTCTGTCCCTGCTTGATGAGGTCAGTTGGAGCAAGGGAGGGGGGAGGCGAGTTCTTGTAACCCAGTTGTTTCAGTCTTCTTTGCGAGAAGGTGTGACAGGTTCCCTTTTCAACCCTTTCAAATTCCTAGAGGGAGACCAGTCAGTAACAAGGCCATGGGGTTCAGTGAAGGGGAAAATGTGTTTTCTGAGCCCTCCTATGTACTGACTCAGCCCCAAGGCCGCAGCGCCTTGTAGCTCACCGAGCAGGGCTGCCTGGAGGCAGAGCCCGGTGCCCATAAAGGGTGGCTGCAGCTGCGCTGCCACGGCTCCAGCTGGGCCTCAGCTGGCATCTAGCACCACCTACCGGCTGCACGGGAAAGTGCGCAGGCTGAGCCGCTACCGCTTCCCCAGGCTCCGAAGTCACGCCTGGCCTGGCGGTCACAGCCCTTCACACCCCTGTGGTCCCCGAGGCGTCCAACACTCCAAAACCAGGACGCAGCCTCCAAGGCGACTTGGACGCTCTGATGGGAACACGGAGGTGGCCCCATGCAGCCAGCCACAGCCCGCCCATGCCCAGGAACAGAGCCTGCAGCCCGGAGCGGAAGGGAGCTGAGACAGAGAGCTGGGCACCGCAGGGCTCTGCAGACAGGGCAAGATGGCTGCTTGCAGGAGGGACGGGCTGCGGGTGGCGGGGTGGGGGGGGTGGGGGGGGTGGGAGAGGTGGCGGTAT